>NW_028229801.1:0-71394 GCF_053477565.2 Lygodium microphyllum | reverse complement strand
GTATTTTTTTAATTATTTATTATGGTGACAAGAAGAGATATTGATTGGTGAAAACAAGTATAAATTCGATGCTCAGTCCAAAGTTATTAAAGTAAGAGAAGCCCAAAGGTAGTATTATATTATGATAGGAGAGAGTTGCTATAATTTTTTAAAGCCATGCACACAGAGAGAGAGAGAGAGAGAGAGAGTGTGTGTGTGTGTGTGTGTGTGTATTGAAGATCCAAAGTTATTAATGTATAGAGAAAATGTCCAAATGTAGTATTGTAAAAGAAAGTTAAAAGAATTTTTTGGAGCCACATGTGTGTGTGTGTGTGTGTGTGTGTGTGTGTGTGTTGATAAAGATCCAAAGCTATTAATATAGGAGAAGTTCAAAGATAGTATTGTGATGTTATAGGAGAGAGTTGCTAGAATTTTTTAAAGCCTCATGAGAGAGAGAGAGAGAGAGAGAGAGAGAGAGATTGTGTGTATGTGTGTTTTGAAAAAAATTCAAAGCTATTAATATGTAAGAAAATTCCAAAGATAATATTGTAGTATTGAGAGAGAGAGAGAGAGAGAGAGAGAGAGAGAGAGAGAGAGAGAGAGAGAGTGTGTGTGTGTGTGTGTGTGTGTGTGTGTGGTAGGTGTGTAAAGATCCAAGGCTATTAATGTAGGAGAGGGTCTAAGGTAGTATTATAGGAAAGAGTACTAGAAATTTTCATTGGCTTCAAATTTTCTAGCACTCTCTCCTATAATACTACAATACTACTTTTGGGCCTCTCCTACATTAATTTGAAAAAGGTACCATCCAAACTACTTTCACATTTCTTTCTCTTCTCTCTTATCAATGATTTTTAAAAAGACAAATCTTTCTTGTCTCTCATCAATAATTATTTTTATATTCTCTCTCTCTCATCCAAAAGTTATTTTTATCTTTCTCTTCTTCCTCTCTTCTCCATTGAGTCCTAAAACCCTTCCTTTGAAATTCCTTGCATTTAAAGTATCTAGAATATATTTTTTATTTTAAAGACAAGGCAAGCCATTGATGAATTACTTAGTTAAGGTGGATTAGAGTTTATATGAGCAATAATCTTTAAAGCTATGTCTTTAGTTCTGTAATATACACTAAATAAACCTACCTTGATTGTTCTCTCTATGTGTATGTGTGTGTGCATGCATGCACGCGTATATATGTGTGTGTCTTATTAAGAACTTGTTTCTATCTCTCTCATTAATATATATACATATGTATGTGTGCATGTATTTATGTGTGTATATTAGAAGTCTTAACACGTGCACATACATATATACACACAAATGAGTAGTTCAAAGAAGTATAACTATATTTTATAGCCTATGAATATTAATATTTCAATAACATGATGTCAACTTAGCAAAGTCATGCACAATGAGAGACCAAGATTATGCTCTCTCTCTCTCTCTCTCTCTCTCTCTCTCTCTCTCTCTCTCTCTCTCTCTCTCTCTCTCTCTCTCTCTCTCTCTCTCTCTCTCTCTCTCTCTCTCTCTCTCTCTCTCTCTCTCTCTCACACACACACACATTAAGCATATTAATCGAGCATCAAATTTTTACTTGTTTTCACCAATCAATGTCCATTCTTGCCACCATAATAATAATCCAAAAATGTGCAAGCTTTAATAATGTGTTTATTTTTTAACCAACGTTTAATAAGGTTGCTAGAGCCATATATAAAGAAAAATATTTAGTGAGTATTTGGAATGGATGCAAATGAAGATATATTTATACATCAATCCATGTTTACTGAAGAAAATTTACATCTCATATTTGGAAAGAGAAGAACTTTTTCAATGTCGCCCATAGTGTGGCCAGCAAAGCAAAGACTTTGCTAATCATTAGAGTAAATGCATTTTATTTTGTTGAGAAAATACAAACATATCTTGCTTTGGTTAGCTATGATTAAATTTATGATAATCTTTTACTGTCATTATCTGTCACTTTGTGAAACAATAGTACACTTGCCACGAGAGATCAACATAATATGAATCTAGATCTAGATTGGTTACAGAAATTATTTTGTATTATAAATATGAGAGAGAGAGAGAGAGAGAACTATTTCCAAGTAAAAAACGAACTATTTGTTGCTACACATGTCATAATCCAATGTAAAACAAGTTCTATCAAACCTAGAGTACTCGTAGAAATACTTTTGTATTGCAATCGAGAGAGAGAGAGAGAGAGAGAGAGAGAGAGAGAGAGAGAGAGAGAGAGAATTGTTCGTTGAAACACATGTCACAATCCAATAATGTAATACAAGTTCTATGGATTTGGAGTGTTTGCACAAATGTTTCTATATTGCAAACATGAGAGAGAGAGAGAGAGAGAGAGAGCTATTTGTTAGCAACCCCCATTCGGCAAAAAATATGTTCATTTGCTTTGCATATAGTAGTTCACTGACTTGCAAATACATTTATGGATTTAGAAAAAAAAATATATAGTTTTTGTAGTAAGTTCATGCAATATAATTGAAATATATTAGTATATTTAAATATTTGATTGTTGAAGTTTGAAGTTTAAAATTAAGAAATTTTTAAAGAAATAACAGCTACAAGTAATGAAGTAATACAGAGCTATATTTTACGGAGATTGTGAAGCAATTGTTTGTAAGGGTCTATTGTAAACGAATGCATAACTTCAATCTATATGTAAGCCTAATCAAATGAGAAAAAGAGAGCACAATGTGCAAGTATAAGTGGATGTGTTTATAGTTTGTTAGTGTGCGCATAACTAAAGTACTAACACATCAAGATGGAATTATAAAATATGTGTAAGGAAGAGGGGGAATGTGAATGTATATGTAGTGTGATATCTCATATGCATGTGTAATTGAACTATTAACATTGTGATAATATTATGAAAGATAAGCACATAAGATTAATCTAGTGATGTAAATAAGTTGAGAGAGAACTGCTAATTTATTGAGAGAGAGAGAGAGAGAGAGAGAGAGAAATGATAAATGATAGAGTTGGGAGTGAAAAAGACAAAGAGAGAGAGAAAGAGGTTATTCAGAAAGGAGAGGGAAATGGATGTCGTGGATCCCCAACATATAAGAGAGAGAGAATGTGTAAGTGTATCTGGTTTTGGTATGTGTGCACAATAGAAGTACTAATACATCATGATGTAATTATAACATATATACAAATAATTGGAAGAGCGAAGATGTGAATGTATACAGAGTGTGATATCACTTGTGTATGTGTAATTCAATCACTAACATTATGATAATATTATAAAAAATAATCACACAAGCTTAATGTAGTGATGTAAAGCAATGAACGAGAGAGAACTACTAATGTGTTGTTAGAGAGAGAGAGAGAGAGAGAGAGAGAAAGGAAGGAGAAGAGAGAGATGCATATTGTGGATCTCCAAGAAATGAGAGAGAGAGAGAGGAGAATGAATTGTGGTTCTGATGAGGGGGAGGAGAGTAAGATGTGGTGGTGTAGTGGCGGAGCTAGCGGTGGTAATGTTATTGAAGGGGATTGAGATGTCGGTGGTTGGTCCCCAACATATGAGAAGAGAGAGAGGAGATTTGGTTGTGGCTCTAATGAGGAGGAGGAGAGTAAGATGTGGTGGTGGTGGCAGTGCTAGTGGTTGTGGTGGTGGTGGTGGTGGTGGTGATGATGGAGGAGCAACATTAGTGCTTGATATATTCCCAAAAGAAAAAGAGAACCAAGTGGACTATATGGAATAAAACTTGAGGTTGCCAAAAAAAGCTCGCTCAAAAGCTCACTCCAAAGCTCCACGCACTTTCTCAAGCTCCACACTCCAAAGCTCCACGCACTTTCTCAAGCTCCACACTCCAAGCTCCATTGCCGTAAGCAAGATAAGAGAAAAGAAGAGAAAAGAAGAAGAGAGGAGAAGATGGAGAGCTTCTCCAGCACGGTCTCTCATCCTCACATACTCACTCCCTTACACTCTCGCACTCCCTCTCTCAATTGCAAGCTCAAGCAAGCAACAAGAATAATAATAATAATAATAATAATAATAATAATAATAATAATAATAATAATAATAATAGAGCTACTTTTGGCCACACACAAGAATGAGCTTCTCATTCACTTTTCAACTTTATATATAAAACTCTAAATTCCTTTTGGGCGGTCATTCCCTTATTCCCTTTTTAACATGGCCGGTAGGCCCTTTTTTCCATTGTCCTCCTATCTTCTTAGCTTTCTTCCTACTGCCCATCTACCTTTACAATTTGAATGGCTGGTGCTCTTAAAATAAATCATGATGTGCCTTGTGCTCTTTTACAAAAGTATTGATTTGTACTTTTTTTGGTGCGCCTCTCTCCTTGATTTAGGACTTTTTGCACTTCTTATGTTTCCATATTTTCCTTGGCATACCTTCCGTTTCACTTTAGCCTTGGCCTTGTCTTCTGCTTTAGATTTTTCAAACTCTCCACCTTGTTCATCTGAGGGTTAAACACCTTGTTTGTTTGAGGATTAACATTACCCCCCTTCGAGACAAGTGCCAATCCCATGGCACTCACCGTCATAGGTAGCAGGCTTTGGTATGCACCGAAGACATGGATGGAAGGGACTGTAGTGGTTTGTCTTGGAGGAGTTTTTGTGCTGGTGTGGATGAAGGTCGTTGGGGGCACGTTGTTGGCCTAATTAGTTGGTGATAGGGTTGTTGTAGTTGGTGAAAGGATTGCTCTTTTTTGGGAGTTGTATTCCTCGTTGTGACACAGGTGTTGATTTTTGGGGATTCTGTGCGTGACTATTCTTTGGTGGGCTTGTATGATGATAAAGGATAAGAGTTTAGAGTTGAGTGTTGATGAAGAGCTGATTGTACTTTTGTTGGAGGCTTCAATACCTGCAATCGAAAACATCTCATATGGTCTCTCCCTAGGGGCTAGTGCTAGTCTTTTTATCGTGCATAAGACATAGTTTGATTAGTTTGGGAGACATGTCGACTCTAAGCAAGCTGAGAGTATTGTCCTACACTTGAGGATCCAAACTGTGTATAGATTGTGGTGCAAATATTATATGAGTGCACGTGTATACTTAGATAGTACGTAGTTAGGAGATTGCTGGTCTGGTTCCTCGTAGCAATGTGTGGATGAAGCAAGGGTTCAATGGGGTGGAAAAAATTATTGATGTTGAGGAGAAGTACACTCGAAGGCATCTTGAGATATCATTTGTAATCTTGACAACATGATGTAGAATAATTAAGCTCATTGACGCCTTAGCTATTGGTAGCTGGTGGCTATTTGTATTGTTTTAAGAGTACAGTTTACTTTCCATGGTCTTTCATGCCTTGCTTACCCTCGGGGCTTTTGTCATGGCTCTTTGTTCTTGGCATTTCTGTTACTTTTTTTGTAATGGCTCTTTGTGGGATTGGTGGTCTTGTGGTGACTTGGACATTGAACCCTTTCGTACACAGACCTATGTCGTCCAGTATCAACTTGACAACTCGTAAGAGTACATGCAAGTCACATTCTTCAACCATAATGAAGAGGTACAACTCAGAGAGGCGTCATTTATCTGAATCCCGTGGTGTTGACTTCGATGCGTATCACTTGCGATTGATTATCATTGCTTTTGTGTGTGCTAGGTTTACTTTTTTGGTATTATCTATACACAGTCATAAAACACATTGTTTATTTATATACACGTTTATAAATCCATGTCACTTCGTGAGGATAAAAACCAATTGTAGAACTTAGGATTCTATTGGAGCGTGGCACACACATCTAGTACTTGTGGCAGCCTACTCAATAACAACAAATATTTTGCAACATCGGGTAGCACGGTATCTTGTCTGAGTCTATTGGCAATGTGTAGCTCCTCCTCAGTGAGAATTTTATCAATTAGAGAGTTCTCTTGGTTAGCTCCAGCTAAGTCCATATCTCGAACGGCGATTAGTACTCAAAAGGAAGTTGGTGCCACATAGGTTGGGTCTCTTTGAGACCGCCATTTGGCTAGTCGCTCCTCTGAGACTCATAATCTGGGCTCCAAGTTCGGCCATTGTAGTGTGGTTTTCAAACCAACATTTTTCAAATTGACTTCGACCTCTGATTGTCGCTTTAGCTGCTCTATCTCTAAGAGATTTGGTTGACAAAGCGCTTCGTTGAATGTCACAGTTAAGCATAGTTCGTCGATTTCCTCGTCAGAGATGAGTTACATGCGTTCATATAGGAGCTTGTCATAGTGCTTGTTAAGATATTCTTGCTCTTACCGGGATAGCAGATATGACAAATATTCCTCAAGTTGATCCCTAGGGAATGTGCCCATGTCCACAAGGACGTAAGCATGTGCGAATAATTTGAGTTTAGCCTCCAACTCGGTCAAGCACTCTATGACACTTCTATGTTCTATGAAGGCTTTCTTGGTAGCTATCTCATGCAAGGTACTGGGAATTTCCCTGGGCTTTAGCATAGCTAGGGGCTCATGCCCAGATGAGCAAGATTGGTTAATGCTAGGACTACTTATATCCTTAGTATTTTCATGTTTCTCCTGAGGCTTTGCTACTATTGTGTCATGGTTCTCCTCGGATGTTACTGGTATAGTTTTGTCACCCTATTGTGATAGTGGTGTATCCATTCTTGATTGGTCAATGCAAGTTCTATTGTTGTCAGTGGATTGAGTGTTGCAAGCAACCATTGATGGTAATGGTTTCTTTGACTTATCAGAACACATAGATGTGTCTGAGGTTTCACCGCTATTAGGAGAGATGGCAATGGGTTCATTCATGGGTGGACTCGATGCTTCATTTATCAGTTCTTCAGCACCCTTGGTCTCAATCTTCTGGGCGTCTATTGCCACTTGCAACTGCTATTGTTTTTGTTGTTTTCTCCTCTTTTTCTTGGGCAATGGAGGTGTATCCTTTAAAGACTTAGGACTATGAACTAGGTTAGCCGTTGATGTGCTTGGTTGAGCCTCAACATTATCTTTTTTTTTTGTGTCCTCACGAGACATAGCCTCGGCCTGCTGAACAGCCTTGCTAGGTTGTGAGGGTAAAATTGCCTCTCTTTTTGGAGAGTCTAGCTCTTCACCTAATTCCCCTCCGTCTAGCCCCTCATCCAATTGCATTGACAGTTGCTCTTGGTTGGCCATTTGCTCTAGACTCTTGTCCTTACCCATTGGAACATGCCTCCATTGCTTCTTATTAGAGCAAGTGATGTGTTTAGAGTTTTTTTTCTCTTGCTTAGGAGGTTCGAGTAACTATAGTGTAGAACCAAGTGATGGTTTACGATTCATGTCATGTAGACTTGGGTGAAACCGGTTGAAGAAGTCAGGGTTGTATTGATGGGAAGCATAGAGATCTAGGATTGCAGGGTCTTGAGTGAGGCAGAAGACATATGCACTAGCATCAAGTACCATGCTCCCTACTTCAAGCATGCTAGCCACATGTAGATCTTCTTCTAGAAGCAGTTTATCATACAAGGGACGTTTTTGGACAGTGGCAGAAAGCTGGACCTCATGGGCCGTTGCGAACACTCTTAATGAGGTTGGGGTAACGTACGTGGGATCATGTATTGATGTCCAAAGGGTCCTTCCTTTGCTCAGCAAGCATCATTAGTCAGTGGCCAATTTCGGCTATCAAACTTTGGTTAGAGTACCATTTCTACACAAAGTTACATTGCTTCAAGCTTTCCCTTGTTTGTCTCACATTGAGTAGTATAGAGTGAGGGTATCAAGCACAATTCTCTAGCTATGGCTTTTGGAATGTCCTTTATGACTTCTTCAGTGATAGCTACATAGCAGAAGAAAACATGTTGTTGCCTATTTCCCCGTCAGGGGTTCGGGTATGAGCTTTGTGTGCTCTGGTGTTGACCTTTCGATATCCGCATGTGTGATGGCTGTGAGCTTGTGATCAAGCTTTATCAGGCACTTCATCTTTGATTCATTGGTCAGATGTGCTATCTCTTTGGCCAAATCTTTGAGAGTTTTGTCCTCAAGCCTAGGCTTTAGGTGCTTTGGAAGTGTTGGAGGTGTCAAGGATATTGGCTGTGACACCTCTTCCGCAGGTGAATTGCTAAGGAGATGTTTCGCAAGGGGCATCGTCACGGCCAAAGGTTGTGACTGCTTTGATTCTTGATTGGAAGTAGTAGCTAGTTTAGTGGACTTGCTACTATTGGTAGACTATAGTGTCAAGTTCTTTAAGTAGATCAGAAGTGGTCGTGTCTTTTGTTACCCTTTGTGCATTCACTTGTGCAGATTGAGTAGAGCTAGTCACGATGGATTGCACATGCATATCCTTAGGCTGAGAGCTAAGGGTGGTGTCATGTCCCGCGTCTTGGACATTTGGAATCTCACTGGAGATAAATATTGGGATTGAGCAGCTACACTTGACGACTGTTGTTGTGCTTCTTGTGTCCATTTAGGGAAAGAGGATGTATGAGATTTGGAACTCCTAGATGGACTTGGCACTGGTGGCTGGAATATTTTCTTATGGCTATTAGACGATTCTGCCATTTGGTTTGTTGAGCAATTAGCCTTATCATGAGCAGCGTTGCACCTGTGGTGCTCATTATCCTCTTGGGAAGTCAAAGGCTCCTTGGGCACTAGTAGCTTTTGTGCACACTCGACGGTTACATCTAATATCTGCTTGTTAAGTATGCTAGGCTAAGGATCTAACTTTCGAGTAGTCATGTTTGGTTTCTTGATTTCAATCATGAGGGGCTCAATCACTCCAATGTTGTTGAATCGAGACTTAGGTTTTTATTTAGATTTCCTCCTATACTTCTTTACTTTTGATACGCTCTAGCCTTCAGTTGATAGAGGTGGTTTAGTAGGGGGCTTTGGTACTCAAATCCATCGGTTACCTGCGTAATACCCTTGAGCACGTAGCAACACTTTGGATATCCATCGTGGCATTGTGATGCCTCTCCATCAATACCTTTGTCTATAAGCCTTGGCCTTCTTTTGTGATCTTCTACAATATTTGTAAGTCCAAAGCCTATCCTTGGCATTGTCTCCTAACATTCTTGTTTCAAGCATGGCCTCACTCACTGGTTCTCTCTGTTCAACATGCACTTGTATCAACTCTTTCAACAAGTCCTTGCTCTTGTTACAAGGCTTGCCTAGTATGTCAGAATATTCCTTGTCTTTCCCTCGAAGTTTGATGAGGTCACCCTTGTTGAAGGCTGTGATTATCCTCACACTCGATAGTGTCAAGTGTATCCTCTGTGCTACATAATCGGCCTCACACTTCGTCCCCCCGACCGCAGGGCTGTTATACTAAATACCATGCACGATTTGAAGGACCGTTCATAACTATGTTTTGAACTACTTGCTTTAGATTCTAGCCCATTGATAAATCTATGATGTGCTTTTGGGTCTATACGGTCTCTGGGTCACTTTGAGGGGTTAGATGTTAAAAATTTAAAAAAATCCAAATTCGGCCCAATAGGTCCAAATTTCAGGGGCCAAATCTCTAATTTGGCCCATTCAAATGGCTAAGAGCCGAATGAGAAAGGGCCAAATACAACTGGACCGAATGTCAGATTTGGCTAGTCCGAATGTGGTTGTCCGAGGATCGAATAGCCGAATGGTAGTGGACCGAATCGACTAGGCAAAGGGCTGAGTTAGGTGGGCCAAATGCAAAGTTGGTCCAAATGGTGAATTCGGCCGAGCTAAATGTCAACGTGTCCGAGTGGGGTTGGGCTGAGTCAACAGGGCCGAGGGCCAAAATTTTACGTGTCTGAGTAAAATGGGTCAAATGGTTGATTTGGCTAGGCCGAGTCCTAAGCATCCGAATGGTGGTGGGCCGAATGATTGAACACAATAGGGCCGAGGGCCGATTTTGAGACTCGACCCAGAATCATCATCACTTGGTCTAATGCGGTGTGATTTTTACTGATGCAACAATAAATCACTCGAATCAGATGATTTAGGTCAGGGCATATCGCATGCACCTCAGATCAAAGTTATGGATAGATAGGAAGAGTTGTATGTACTTGGAATAGGAAATAAACTCCAAAATGCAAATTAGCAAACAAATCAAACCCTCTTGCCCTATTATGACAGTAGAAATCCCAATACTTTTTTTTTCTTTGTTTTTTCCTACCCTATGAATGCACATCACAAAGCAAATACCTACACTACTCCAACATCTTTGTCAAATCAAAAAACCAAAAACTTACTTGATAAGGAGATCGAATACCTCTTCAAACTCCCTCGCTTCCTACCTATCTACCTCAAGCACCGGTTCGGGGAAAACCCTACTTCAATGCTCGATTCGGAGTGCACAAGCACTCAAGGCTTGAATCCGTTCGTCACAGCAATGGAACCAAAATGTAGAGGTCAAGCTTAATCGCCAAGACCCACAGACCGCTTATTGTTCAAGCGTTTCAAGCCAAGTACTAATGGCTACCTCTCACATAGCCGATGTGCTATCTCTCTCTACAACACTACAAGATATAGACCTTATACTGACGTTTAAAGCGACGAAAATGCAAACAACAAAATTTGCCCCCGTCGTCGCAAAAAGCGTCGTTATTGGCAACGCCATAGAACAGTCGGTATTGGCATCGCTATTAGCGTCTTTATGCACGTCACAAACCGTCGCTATCAGCATCGGTATTGGCGTCGCTATCAGCGAACGGTTTGCGACGTGCATAACAACGCTAATAGCGACACGAGCAGTAAAATTTGCGATGCTAATAGCAACGGTAACAGGGAAAAAAAAATTGAGCCATACAAAATAGTTTCTGCACTACTGTGTACAATGCACTTGCAAACAAAAACAATGTATACTGAAATCATAAAATTGATACATGAAATAAATACATAATCGCATAAAAAGCGATTGGTACAATCATGACAAGATATCACTAATACATAGAAAATGTCTACATAGATCAGGCGACTCAAAAATAAAGGTGTGTGAGCTCCAGGGATCCAAGGGCGAGCTACGCATCCTCGTCCCCCGAAAGCTCGTCCCGCCGCAAAGGAGCATCGAACGGACTCTGCAGAAAAAGAAACAACACATCAGTCCACCATACAATAATGTATTCAAATATCTCATGGTAACTGCGAACAAGAAAGATGAGTGACTTACAAGACCGCCGCATTTATACAATCCGTCGATCAATGCCCTGAGACCGTGCCTCTCTGCATATCGAGTCTCAAAGCCAGTCGGATTGCGATTTGTAATGGAGTGCTACAAAGAAAACAAAATGCTAACTGTTAGAAACATGATTGTCAATATAAGGAATATTATAAAAAAATAAACAAGCAAAACAAAAGAAAAACTTACAAAGTCCTCGAAATATGTCCTGTGGCCGCCACTCCCAAGATGATGGACCACTCCAGCCTCGAGTGGTGCCCTCGCCGCCTCGCGCTGCTGACTCCAATATCCTAGAGAAATTGTAGCCTCCTCCCTCAGTCGGCGCCAATCGTCTGCATCTAACCACTCGGGCTTTGCAGCCCCACTCTTGATTGCCTTGCGTGCGTCGGATCGTCTATGTGACATGTATGCACGTATGCAATCCATCATCCAGCCCGTAGAGAATCTATCTACTGCGGCTGGCACCGGAAACTCCTCGTGCAAGGATGCTACTATGTAGTCCTTGCTCCCCTCCGGTATGTTCTTCCAATGATCCAAGACGTTGTGCTGAAAAACTTGTTGGCACAACTCTCTCATGCGAGCCATCACCCTCCTCCCCTTATCATTCATGATGATGGCTCCTGATCTACTATCGACTAGATATCCATAACCCCCAGGAGTCTGCCTAAGATGGGTCCTCTCCCATCTACGTCCACGCTCCTAGGCATATCCAGGAGACCCCTGTGCATCCGGTGTACCAAGGGGGTAATATCTCTCGAAGTGGCATCCACAGGGGTGCCACCTGCTGCCACCTGCGCAAAAGCCGGAGTAACTGGAGTAGACGTCCCCACAGGTGTGACAAATCCTGGAGATGACGCAGCTCCAGCTGAACGACGAGATGGAGACACCATGTCTGTGTCTCCACAGCATCCACCTGAGCCACGAGAGCAAGGAGTCGCACTTGTATCCCGTATCAACCGCAGGCTCACTGCCTCTGTATCTCTGCAGCATCCCCCTGATCCCGATGCACTCCCTCCCTCTAGCCCAAGTCGTGAGCGTCGAGATCATCTACTCGAAGCCGAAGCATCCGATCGCGCTGAAGCAGATCTAGCAGAGCGCCCCGACGAAGACCGAGACAGCTCCTGGTCTGCCATCTCTCTGAATCTGGTGATCTGGTCTTGAGACATGCATGCGAAGATGTCCTGTAATTCCTCATCGCTCATCCCTCGACTCATCCTGAAAATGTCACCTGCACAGACAAAAAATGATGTTAGAATAATCAATTTAAATCATACAAAGCACAGCAATATAAATCATTTAAAAAAAATCTCACTTACCCTTATAAGCGATTGGTCAATGAATTGAGTAAGTGGATGCTCCAAGTATGAAGTATCCTATGGTCCCATATTAATCTCCTGACACAACTCCGCATACACTGGAAGGTCGATAGACATGTCACCACAAAAGAATGATTTCGCCTCGTTCTCAAAGAATTCCTGGACTCCTATATTTCCATCATTGTTAGCCGATGCTGGCTCCAAGCTTTCGACGGCCTCCACCCCTTGCAATATCGACCCCTCTATTTGCATATTATCTTCATCTATGCTCGGAACATCGCTTTGATCATATACTCTCACACTTTGGGGAGTTGAAGGTATAACATACCACCATCAAGGTTGTCGGGGGTTTGGATAGAAGATTACATGTTCACAAACAAGTACAAGAGAGTTCAAACCATTGTGACATAAACCATGTCGTAATACAATTAGCAAGCAAATGAGTCCATGCACATGTTCACAATGGGCTAGCAGCACAAAGGTATCGCACAAATCCGTCCATTTTTTTTCGGAATCTATTTTGAGAAATCCAGATGAACCTCGTCGAACTGTTGCTCCAGCTCCTCCAAGTACCACTTTGAACCACTGCACATCGAATAGTATCATGAAGAAGCTACGGTAATCCACCGTAACAATACTTTGCAAGTTCTCAAAATACTCCATCTCATCCACAACCGTGTTTGGATCCGTTGCTCGTCGCCGGCTCTCTTACTCGAACCTTGCCATGATACCACAGTCCATTGTGGAGCGCATTTTGTCAATACGCTCCACGCGAAAATGTCGTCCGTGCAACCATGCTGCACTATATATTTTGTACTATACATTGAAACACTCAAATTAGATGTCGTATATAAAATTTAGATACGACAAATTCTAAACCCCCCATCACCTTTGGACTACATCCCCTCGAGAATTCCCACTCCTCCATTGAGACCTCTGTCCCTTCGCGAGACGCTGCGGTCCAAGCTCCATGCAACCATCGCGTTGACATAAACCGCAGCATCTCCTCCATGCCTTCGGGATATCAAATCGATCGATGACGCGTATTACATCGGAATTCAGCTCGCGCTTCCTCTCGATCTTGCCTAGCGATCTGGTACTTGGCGAGCCACGTCTCCATAGAGGCATGGTGCAACCTACAAAAGCGATTCACCTTCTCTTCCATTGAGGCATCCATTCTTTTTTCTATCCCATTTCCAACTACCACATCTCCAGTTAGTCTATCATCGTCCTTCAGCGACCATAGCATTTCATTGTCTAGTTCCACCGTTGGTAGCCATTGTGAAATATGCACTAGCGCCTCAGACAACAACCAACCTTCAGCCATGCTACCTTCTGACCGAGCTCGTTGTCGCACAAAGCCTTTCAGGGTTTTCATGAAGCGCTCCAAGAAGAACATCCATCGTGTATGGATAGGTCCAACAATCTCCACTTCATCCACAAGATGCACAAGAAGGTGGATTTGTATCGTGAGCATGCTGGTGGGTAGGTATTTCTCAAAGAGACAGACCATCTCTGTTCAAATTCATAGAGGCAGATAGATGTCAGACAGAGTGAAGCAGCATGCTTCCTCTCACTCACTTCATTATTCATTCAACACTGTATATTGAAAGTACAACCTAAGGTCATAAGACCATTCACACCAGTAGTGGCACCGACTTATTTAATGTACCTAACTACTATGGCTAGACTAGCTGTGTCCAACTCATGTCGGTCCAACACACATAAATGAGCTTGATATTCTAACACTCCCCCTCAAGCTCAAGACAGCATCTGAACTCCAAGCAACTGTCTAAAACCACAGAACTTATCTTTACCCAAGGACTTGGTAAAGATATCCGCCACCTGTTCATCTGTCTTTACATGCATAAGATCAACGCGTCCTACGAGAACCATCTCTCTGATGAAATGGTAGTGTACCTCTATGTGTTTCGTCCTGGCATGATAAACTGGATTCATAGCCAGGTGTACACTACTCAGATTATCACATAGTAGCTTCACTGGAGCATCTACCTGTATGTCCAAATCAACCATAAGCTTGAGCAGCCATGAAATCTCGCATGCTGCTAATGCAACACCCCTGTACTCTGCCTCGGTACTCGATAAAGCAACCGTAGGTTGCTTCTTGCTGCTCCAACTAATCATGCTGCTACCAAATCCAAATGCATATCCACTTGTAGATCTGCAGTCATATGAGCAACCTGCCCAATCCGCATCTGTGTATCCAATCAATATCAAGGGCTTATCTCTAACATAGAACAGCCCATAGTCTATAGTGGACTTAACATACCTCATGATGCGTCTAACTACATCCAAGTGCGGCTTCCTTGGCTTCTGCATAAACTGGCTTATTAGCCCTACAGTATAGCTCAAGTCAGGCCTAGTGATGGTCAAGTAAATCAAGCTGCCAACCAACTGCTTGTACATAGTCACATCCTCTACTTCAACCCCAATGTTCATGTCCAGCTTGACATTCTGATCAAGAGGTGTATCCAACGGTTTGCATTCAGCCATGCCATACTTCTTAAGCATTTCCATGGCATAGTGCTTCTGCATCAGCCACCATAAACCATTTTCAGCTGGTATAACCTCAATACCCAAGAAATACCTCAGATCTCCTAGATCTTTCATGTCAAATTCAGATTTCAGCATCTTCATTGCATGCTGAATTCCCATGTCATCATCTCCAGTAATTATCAAGTCATCAACATATATGACCAACACTACCAAGCCACTGTCAGTCTTCTTTGTAAAGAGGCTGTGATCAGCCCTGCCAATAGCAAAACCAAGACTCTGCAAGTAGCTGTTGATCCTAGCATGCCAGGCTCTCGGAGCCTGCTTCAGCCCATACAGTGCCTTTTTCAGCCTGCACACATAATGCTGAAAATCAGGGTGAATATACCCTTCCGGCTGATCCATGTAAACATCCTCTGCTAAGTCACCATTGAGGAAGGCATTTTTCACATCCATCTGCTGCAATTTCCAGCCTTTAGCAGCAGTCAAAGCAATCACAGTACGGATAGTTGCCATCTTGGCAACAGGGCTGAATGTTTCATCATAGTCAAGCCCATACTGTTGGGCATATCCCTTTGCGACCAGCCTTGCCTTATACCTTTCCACACTGCCGTCAGATTTGCATTTGATCTTATAGATCCATTTACAGCCAATGGTCTTTTTCCCTTCTGGCAAAGGTACCAAATCCCATGTCTTATTTTCAGCCAAAGCATGCATTTCTATATCCATGGCTGTGCACCAGTTCTCATCTTTCACAGCTTCAGCATATGTATCTGGTTCTTTAATCTCCATTACTTTTGTCATGTAAGCATAATGCTTTGCAGAGTAGCCACTGTATGTCAACTTGTCAACAGGGTATCTGACCCTCTATGATCGTCTAAGCTGTGGTGCACTACTCGATTCCCCTCTTTCATGAGGCGGAATATACCTGCTCTGCCTTGTGCCAGGCATATAGACAGTCGGAATACCAAGTTTGCTGTCCAGAGTATCAGCAGACTCATAGCCAGAAGTCATTCTGTCAGGTGTCATCATACCAGATGCATCCTCAGTAGCTTTTTCTTTTCCTTTGCTGTCCAAGATATCATGTCTCCCCCTCACTGACATACTGGTGTCAATGGATGGTGAGCTCCTCAATCTCCCTGTCCATGGGGATACTGTCTGACTGCTAGGTCCTATCATAGCAGTGCTCTACTACAAATCAACTGTAGAGACATGAGTGGAAGGCATATTGGATGGCACTGCAACTGGTGAGACATACCAAGAGCCCATCTCATCAAAGATGACATCCCTGCTCACCAAAGTCTCCCTGGTAGAGGGGTCATAGCATTTATATGCCTTCTTCTCCTGCGAATACCCAATGAAAACACACTTATGCGCTTTTGGATCCAACTTTTTCCTTTTCTCATCTGGAATATGCACATAAGCAAGACAGCCAAAGACTTTCATATGACCTATATCAGGCTTGTAGCCATACAGCCTCTCAAACGGCGTCATATCATGAATACCTGCAGTGGGAGTCCTGTTCAGAATGTATACAACTGTCGTAACAGCCTCTGCCCAATAATAAAGTGGCATATGTTTTTCATTCATCATGGCCCTAGCAGCCTCCATCAGAACCTTGTTCTTTCTTTCAGCTACTCCGTTCTGCTGCGGAGTGTAGCTGCAGGTTAGCTGCCTATGAATGCCATTTTCAGCCAAGAAATCAGCAAATTCATTTGATACATACTCCCCACCACTATCGGATCTCAAGCAAGAGATGTAGCATTCAAATTCCTTCTCAACCTGTGCTTTGAACTGCTGAAAAACAGCAAAGACCTCATCTTATGTTTTCAATATGAAAAGCCAGGTATAGCGACTGTAGTCGTCAATGAAAGATACATAATATCTAGAACCTCCCATAGAGGCATTATGAGCTAGCCCCCAAACATCAGAGTGCACTAACTGCAAAGGATGTGTACTCTGCCTTACATGCCTGACAAACGGCAATCGAGACTGCTTACCAAACTGGTAAGCCTCGCATACATGACCAATATCTAAATATCGGAATTTGGGTAAACCTGTAACCAGCTGTTTCTTCTGCATAGTTTGCAGCCTTTGCAAATTGACATGCCCCACTCTCTTGTGCCAGATTTCCAAATCCCTAACAGTGCCAGAACCATGAGCAAACATAGCTGAATTCAGCTCTGGCAAAGAAGCATCAAGAGTAAACATTATGCCGTTCCTGTGACCATGAGCTATCAACTTGCAACCATTGCCAAACTCTTCAATAAAGCAACTATGCTTATTGAATCTAACCTGCAAGTTCTGCTCCGTCATCTGACCAACACACAATAAGTTCTTCGTAATTGAAGGGACATGCAAGACATCATGCAGATTTTTCTTCCTGCCATCATGAACCACCAGAGGCACTTTGCTTTTATGCTCAATGCTATGCTGCATGTCATCACCTGTGCATACATAGCCATGCTTTTCAGTCACCATATCAGTGAACCAATCACTGTGAGGGGTCATGTGATTCGATGCCCCTGAGTCAATGTACCACACTACATCATCAGATGATTTTTCAGCAGCCTTATCTTTGACATATTGCATGGCAAACAGTCTATCACCAGAGTCATCTGCCTGACTGGACGTAGCATAGTGTCCATGCTGTTTACCCTTCTGATTCCCCTGCTTCTTCCAGCACTCGTTTGCAATATGCCCATACTTGCCACAGTAATGACAATCCTTGTCTTTGTTTGGATTGTCTGACTGACGTTGCTGCTGCCATGAGCCTCTACCACGGGAGTTAGATCTCCCCCTGCCTCGAAAATTTCCACGACCTCTTCCATTTGATGACTGCTGATTTTGAGTGCCATAGGATGCATTCTGCTGGCCTCCTCTGCCAGATCCATAACCCCTGCCACGGCCGCGCTGATTCGAGTAAAAAACTGCATCCTTATTCTTTGAACCGCTTGACCCTGTAGCTAAGCCAAGCTTCACTTCTTCATGAATCAATAATGCAACCAGCTCATTAAAGTTAGGCATTTCAGCCCGCACAGACACTGAAGTGTCAAAAGACTTGTATTCAGGACCCAATCCATTTAAGGTCACTGCAACCATATCTTCATCTTCAACCTGTGAACCAACAGATGCCAACTGATCTGCTATGGTCTTAACCTCCGTGACATAATCATGTATGGATCTGCTCTTCCGGTCCATGTTGTTGAATTTCTGCTTCAACTGTATCTTCCTAGCACTTGTGGTTGTGCCATAGTATTTGACCAATATGTTCCATGCATCTGCTGGGCTCTTACAGTTCATGATCTGCATCACCATAGCATCCGAGATACATAATGACAGCCAATGTAAAACTCTGCGGGCTCTTTCCGTCCAATCTCGATGCGCTCATCTTTGATCAGCTGTAGGATTCCTTTCTGGAAGTTCAGGTTCAGCCTCAACACCTGTCACTAAGTCCCAGTATCCTTTCCCAATTAGGAAGTTCTCCATTCGAAACTTCCAGATGGCATAATTATTGCTATCAAGCTTCTCCCCCACAATCTGGGTTATGTTGTCCGTTCTATCAGCATTTGCCATTTTAAAGAGACTGCCTGACTACCTGCAAGCCAATAAGACAACTTGTCCGACTTCAGCCCGGAACTGTTTATGATAGTTTTCTACACTAAATTGCAGAAAAAAACCAGGGTATTTCAGTCTACTGGCACCCCAAAACAACCCACAAACAAGTGGTCTCAACTGTATGATATCAATACATAAGCTATGTGTTTGCTTCAGCTTGAGCTTTGGTAAACTCACTGCCAGGGTAAATACATGCAGTCTGAAAACTGTAAACTGTAAATAATCAGCAGCACTTTCAAGTCCAAAACTGAGTGGTAATCATGTCACACATGTCCCAAAACCTCCCAGATAGCTGCTAGTACACTTGGCAGTCATGACATGAGCATAGAGTCACACAACAGTGCATAACCAGCACATACAAGTGTCAACAAATTTAGTTGCAGGTTGCAGTCAACCAAAGTTCAACATATCAAGTTCCAATCAGCCCTAAACTGTCTTCCAATCATGTCATACATTTACTTCGTAATGACAAGGTCAATACATGAGCATCTGGGTATAGATAGGCAACCTGTTTTCACTGACCAAAGCATAAAACTTCATGAACCATTTGTACTTGACCAAGACAATATGTCTGCATTTACTTCAGCTCCAGACTTCAGTTTTCAATGATGCTTATTGCATGTTTCAAGCCTCCATACATCCAGCATGTATATGACAGCTCTCATAGGTGATAGAGCTCTAAAAATGGCCTGTATTGCATCAGTAGTATCCAATGCTTGTCACTGACAGTATATGACAGTTTTCAATAGTGAAACAGTTCTCAGATCTGAATATTTTAATGAGAAAATTCAGCTCAAGTACTTCACATCAAGTACATATGACTTCTTGACTTGTGTTGTCTGCAGTGCAATCTTCCCAGCATATTAGGGAGCTTCAAATGCTCTTCAAGATCAAAACAGTGATGTAAATCACTGTATTCAGTAGTGTACATTCAGTTTCAGACTTGTATACCTGCATAACAGTCCATGCGTCATCACCCAAGCTTCCATTGACATGTCAGACCTTCAAGGTCACACCCCAAGGTCAGCATACACTTCATAGAGCATGTATAAGATGCTTAATGCCTCGTTTTGAAGCTGGAGGACCTGAATCTGGACTTGGCGCAACAGCGCAGACTGGCAGGGGGGCAGCACAACTCACGATCTTGTTAATCATGACAATGAAGCACTCCAAGGTGCTCAACACATCCCTCTCAAGGCTACAAACAAGCCTTTGATAATGCCTTTGATCATTGAGCATACAACCATACACTGCATACCTTCCATTGTTCAATGGCTTCAGCCTGTTTGAAGAAGAATGACCTTTCCTCTGACTTCAGCTCCTGCAAGTCCAATGCCACACTCCCAGTCTTTGCCGATTCATGGCTCTGATACCATGTTCAAATTCATAGAGGCAGATAGATGTCAGACAGAGTGAAGCAGCATGCTTCCTCTCACTCACTTCATTATTCATTCAACACTGTATATTGAAAGTACAACCTAAGGTCATAAGACCATTCACACCAGTAGTGGCACCGACTTATTTAATGTACCTAACTACTATGGCTAGACTAGCTGTGTCCAGCTCATGTCGGTCAACACACATAAATGAGCTTGATATTCTAACAGTCTCCACTGCTCCCCGCCTCGCGGATTCAATAAAGGACGTCTTAATCTCCTTCTATGAGATCCATTGCACCAAAGTCGACAACTTGTAAATGGCTCCGCGTATTTTTGGAGTAAGACATCCTGCGATCGTGATCGGTAGTACAAACTGCCACAAATGAGAAAGCATTATGAATAATGGCTACATTCCAAATAGCAAAATGCCCACGCTAATTACAATCCATTCGTAGTACAAACCAGACATATCTTATGCCAGTCATGGGATTTTAGCCCTGATAATTGGTCGTCTTTAGAAAATGCGGACTTGAGAGAACGCATCATACTCGTCGGAGTGCGGATGGACTTGATTACTTGCTTCACAATGCGCTCTTCTTTAGTGGACAAAACCCAAGGAGCACGAGAAAGCTACACGCGACCATCAGCACTCAACTACGGCCAAAGCGCCTCCATCTTACCTACTTCCTTCAAATCCATTCATGCCCCTATAATGTCTCTCTTTCCTGTGATGTGGTCCCATAATAAGCTGCCTACATTCTTGAAAATATACATGGGATCCAACAAGTGGTTGACCTGTAAGTGGATCCAATATGGCAACTCGTAGAAAACTGAGAACCGCCGCATTCCATTTGGATGTGATTCTGTGTGGACCATTTTCAACTCGTACTAGCTTGCGGCGTTCATACGTGTTGGAGGTCGTCCAAGGAAACCTTCCCTGAGTTCATGATCCTCCAACAAGAAAGTAGCATGTCCTTGATATACCATCTTCTTCATGGTTCGTGACCTTCGGGAGTCTAACTGTGATCCGCACAATGGACATGCATGATAACGTGAGGTAACCATACATGTTCCAACACCACGACCTAGTGAATACTTGATTGAATGAGATAAAATATAGATATTACCAGCAAGAACGGAGGCCTGCTCACCTGAGCACTCTCCCAATCCCGAAAAGTCATGCATCGTCCACATGAGAATGGCTCGAATATTGGCTGACCGCCAACCATCGCACCTGCTCATATCTTGCACAATGACCCCCTCCTCCCACAAAATCTTAAGCTCATCGACTAATGGACGAAGATACACGTCCATATTTTCTACTTTGTAGCGGCCTGGGACGAGCAAGCTAAGGATGAGATGTCATTTCTTCGTAGAAAGCCATTGAGGGATATTGTAGTTGACAAGGACTATAGGCCATACACTGTAAGAAGTTGACCATAGACCGAATGGGTTCACGCCATCCATTGCGAGACCGAGCCAAAGATTCCTTGGCTCTTGAGCAAAGCCTGGGAAGGTAGAGTCAATGTGGCTCCATACGCGCGAATCCGCTAATATTCGTTGAACTCCATCCGTGGACCTATTCTGCGCATGCCATGTTGTCAAGCTTGCCATGCCAGACGTACGAAACATGTGGTTTATGCGGGGGGATAAGCGGAAAGTGTCTGAGAACTTTTTGAGGGATGGTTTGCCCTTGCAAGTCCTGTCGATACCTGTGAGCACCACACTTTGGAAATGTCTCCATAGTCTCGTATTCTTCTCGAAACAGACAGCAATCGTTGATACATGCATGGATGTTATTATAGTCCATGCCAAGCTTCCGTAAAACATGTCATGCATCATCACGAGACTCAGGCATGGTATTTGTAGGTGGTAATATATGATATTTCAATAACCTGAAAAAAATCATAAAACACCTTGAAAAAGCACAAATGTTTGTAATAATAGTGCCGAAAAAAAAAATCAATGAAGCGTATATACAAGGTACCTGAACAACTCGGTCACACTCGTATCCCTCCACCTGTATTTTGCTTGCACACTTAAGAGTACAAGCAGTGTCTTCAACCGAGATGCTCGACACCCATCATATAATGGTATGGATGCTTCCTCTCTAAGCGGATCAAAAGTCTCGACATCCATGGGAATCAATGCATCGATCATTGCCTCCATCTCAGGCTCCAAGATTGTAGGTAGGTATGGAAGGTTGCCTGTCTCCTTTGGCATTGACAGTATAGATTGGCCTTGCGAGTGGTGGATTGGCTCGTGCACTCCATCCATCGCACGCCCACGTACTCTTCTAATTGGCTGCAAAGGGTGCACTCCCCCTTGGGACAAGACATCACCTCCCTGGATAGAAAATTTGCCAGCAAGACCCAATCTTATTGTATATGGTATTCAATTAGCTTGCGATTACAATGCATGATTGATATTAACTTCAAATTACCGTTTGCTGAAAATCCGCAATCGCCTGATCAATGATCTCAGATTGAAACTCACCAAATCGTCATACGTGTTCTATAGACAATCGGCATTTTCATCTAATTGCCAACTTGCATTGAGAGCAAGGACATGGGACACGCTGATTAAGATACGCCTCGCGATCTTGAACAACAGGACCTTCTTCGTTTTCCATCTTGTCTACGTTACAACAAACAATTTAATGACTTGTAATACAATTTGGAAAAACCCTTCACTCATTGTTTATTGGAGGTCACTTATGCTTCTCGAGATGTCTATTTAATGTGAGATCACTTGGGATGCTATGTCAATTTCTTGGCATGCTATTGGACTAATTTGAGCACTCATTTACTCAATTTTATAGAGGTTTTCACTTCTGTAATAAGTAGGGTTGAATGTTATTTTGTCAGAGAAACTTCATGCTTATTGCTTGTTGATGCTTATTGATTACTTTGCATACTACACTAATGTCTATGGTTGATGCCATATACTTGGCCATGCTTCTAGAATGCACTTGGATTGAGATTGAAGCTTAGTCTCATTGAGTTTGACTGTCACTTCTCACATCAAGCATTAATTTAAGACACTTCATGCCTCTTATCATTGGATGATACATGAGCCATTTGTTAGATATATTATAGTGAGACAATAGGACTAATTGTGACATGTACATGCTCTCTTGATACTCATTGGATGCAGTACCCCTATCGTAGGATGGTTTGATGTTTTGTCTTGGATCTAGTACTTATATATGTCATAGTGTTGTCAGTGGTATTTATATGCTTCTAGGTTATGTATTAAGCCTTAGTGCCCTCTCTCATTTTATTTTCTCACTTCTCTCTCTCTCGTTTTTTCTCTCTCCTCTCCCTCTCTCATTTCATTTTCTCTCTTCCTCTCCCTCTCTCATTTCATTTTCTTCCTTAAATATTTTATTTAGAAAATATCTCCCTCTCTTCCTGCTAGCTTTAACTCAAGAGGTCCTTCCATTTAAATGCTCCTAACACTCTCCAATGAGTTGCATTTAGATGAGTTACATTGTGAGTTCAATTTGAATGCAACCCATAGGGTGTTTTATCTAGAGAACTAATTTCATGTTGTAAGCAAAAAAAATTCACTAATTTCTTTCCTAATACAATTGATAAACATTAGACATAACTAATCCTCCATAGCAATCATTAGACATAACAGTAGACATAACTAATTTCTTTCCTAATGCAATTGATAAACGTTGGACATAACTAATCCTCCATAGCAATCATCAATCAATGCAATTCAAATCTCTACTACAAATGATTAGAGAGTTTTTTTATAAAAAATTGAGTTGTTGATTTCTATCTACTCTAATATACTCAACCAATGAAATCATCATCTCAAATCAATTCAGTCTCACAATCCAAGCATGGCTCCCTCAATTGGTTACGCCACTCCATTTTGCAATCCATCCATTCCTCAAGTACTCCAACAAAGAGAGAAAGCATAGAAAAGAAAGAGGGATATCCCAACCTCGTCTCAACTCCACCTCTCACCCTCCAAATTGTAGAAGAAGGGAAAGAAGAGAAGAATGCAAGATAGGAGAGAAGCTTCACTCTTCTAGTTCCTCACTTAATTCCTCTCACTCTCCCTCACCCTCACCCTCACCCTCACCCTCGCCCTCAATGTGAAGCATAAGAAGATAGGATACAAGGAGAGAGAAGAGAACTCTCAAGTTTGCACACACAAGAATGATCTATGCATGCATCCTATGTTAATTTGAACACTTCAAAAAAGTGAATAGAGAGTTTTGCCCACAACCTCTTCCATTTCCTCCCTCCCCCTCTCCCTCCCTCCCCCTCCCTCTCTCTCTCTTTCTCTCTCATTTCCTCTCCCTCTCTCAATATATATACACAAATTATAAAAGCAAAAGGGAGAGGGAGAGAGAGAATGCACTCTCCCTCCCTCTCCCTCTCCCTCTCTTTCTCTTTCTCTCCCTTCTCTCATTTCCTCCCCCTCCCTCTCCCTCTCTTTCTCTTTCTCTTTCTCTTTCTCTCCCTCCCTCTCCCTCTCCCTCTCTTTCTCTCTCATTTACTCTCCTAAACAAGCAAAAGAGAAAGAGAATTAAACCCTAAACAAGCAAAAGAAGAAGAGAATAGACTCACCGATGAGATATGGCGAGGGTTTGGCGGCTCCTCTTCGCGATGAAGGCTCCTCCTCTCCTTCACGAACGACGATGGCGGCGGCAAGCCTTCTTCCTCTCCCTCTCTCACGACGGTCGCTCTCTCTCTCGCTCTCGCTCTCAAAACAATAGATGAAAAAACGCGAAATAAACCCGCGCTCGATTTCGGCTTGTTTTTTTTCCCTGTGGGACGCCGCGACCTGCGTCGCTACCCACCATCGCTATAGGCTTAAATCCTTGTAGTGCAAGTGTAGTGAACTTACCTCCATGCCCGATCGAGTTGCCTCCTCTCCCGAACACTCTGGTAGCAATCCAAGCGCAAGCTTTAAGTGAGCTCGATCCTCAAGCTCCATGCTCCAAGCTCCATTACGGCGAGCAAGACAAGAGAAGAGAAGAGAAGAGAAGAAGAGAGGAGAAGATGGAGAGCTTATCCACCACGGTCCCTCACCCTCACACTCTCACACTCCCTCTCTCAAGCATAAGATCAAGGAAGTAAGAAGAAGAAGAAGAAGAGGAGGAGAGCTACTTTTGGCCAAACACAAGAATGAGCTTCTCATTCACTTTTCAATTTTATATACAAAACTCTAAATCCCTTTTGGGCAATCATTCCCTTATCCCCTTTTTTACATGGCCGTGGCCTAGGCCCTTTTTTCCATTGTCCTCCTATCTTCTTAGCTTTCTTCCTGCCGCCTATCTACATTACATTTCTTGCATGCAAGCATATCTATTATGTGTACATGCACATACTTGAAGCTAGGGAGCACATGACCATACATCAAGCTACAGTAACTCTCACTAACCTTGCCTTTTTGTTAGAACAAACACATAAGATACACCCCGTCATGTAGGAAGCCCAAAGCTAGGCACGACTTATTCATTGTTTTAGCCCACTTGTCATCATGCTCACATCAATTGGATGTGGCATGTCATTTTTTAATGCAAGAAGGTTAGGGTGTAGCAATCCTAAAAAATTTCTAGATATTGTACTCCTTTTGGGTGATAAATTTCATATATCTTCATGTTAAAAAAGAGTAGTAGTATGCTGCATTGTGAAACTAAAGTATTTAAGTTACGTTGAAGTATCATTACATCTTTATGTACTAAATAATAACATCGACATCATTTGTAGAAAAATCCCAAGATTGTTTCAGAGAGCTTGAAAATTTAGTTTGAATTGCAAAAGCACAAAATCGAAAGCTTGCAAAAATAACACACTTGCTAGTCCCTGGGTAGGGTGTCTACAATGCAACACATAGCATTATATGTGTGCTTCCAAGGCCAATGCCCCTATATGATTGGTCTCCCTGCTATCAGTGTGTGTGTTTTGAATCTTCGGGTTATGTCTCCCTCAAGGGTTGAAGTGGTGGCTCCTCAAGTGTCCCTTCCCAAGAATGCCATTGGCCAACAAAGGCAAAAGGGAAGTCTCACAATTATGATACAAGTGACTTCAAATCTCCAAGAGTGGTTTTTGGTGCAGTGGTTAAGCTCTTGAGGGCGTGTAGGAAGATGCTGGCATAAGAGAATATCGTTTTATGTCCAAAACTAGAACTTAAAAGGGTGTTTCTCAAGTCTCTCGAGGTTCACAAATGAGCATTAATTGACTGTTTTCTCTTTTTTTCTTCCAAACTAAAGTGATCGAAAGCTTATGGATTGTCTCAGAACCATTTTTTCTATTTCTAGCTTGGCAAGCACGTCATCTCAAAAGCATAGGACATTAAGAAGTGGCATGGCTTAAGGATCGAAGGCTTATGGCTATAATAGCAGCCAAGTGGATTGAAAGCTCATGGTGTGGCTGCAAGCGTATTAGCTGCAGGTTGGGCACGTCGTGAGAATTGACTAGGGTGGCGAAGTGAGAGGGGAGGATCATTAGCTGCAGGTTGGGCACGTCGTGAGAATTGACTAGGGTGGCGAAGTGAGAGGGGAGGATCATTCGAGCGTATTAGCTGCAGGTTGAGCACGTCGTGAGAATTGACTAGGGTGGCGAAGTGAGAGGGGAGGATCATTAGCTGCAGGTTGGGCACGTCGTGAGAATTGACTAGGGTGGCGAAGTGAGAGGGGAGGATCATTCGAGCGTATTAGCTGCAGGTTGAGCACGTGAGAATCGACTAGGGTGGTGAAGTGAGAGGGGAGGATCATTCGAGTGGCTTAGCGACGTGGAGGAGAGGGAGGCGGTTATGGTCAGGAAGAGTGGAGGAGAGGGAGGCGGCCGCTGATTTTGGAGGGCGGTGGTGCGATGGCCGATTTGTCCTAGAAGGGTGGCATGCATGGCAGCTTGGAGGTGAGATGGTGTGGCCTATGCAGCGGCGAGCTGGAGCGGCGTCTAAGTCTATGGCGGCGAGCATGTGGAGGATGGTCGTCTGAGTGCTGAGATCGCCCGAGTGACAGCTTCGTCCGAGCGATGATCATGCTATTTGATGCACCCACTTGTGCCCCTTGGCCGATTGGTGAAGGACTATGCAACCGCCACCCTGTGGAAATAAATTAATAGTGACAGTACTGTCATGTGATTATAGTCTTGTATTTTCCGCCCCATCAGAACACCCAACTAGTACTTCTTCTTCTTCTTCATGAGCCTTTACAGAAAGCAAAATACCTGTGGCACAAAAGCCAAAATCCAATGCTAAATCTAAGAAGAGATAAGAAGCATTCCTGCTGAGCAAACCACATATTCTCCTCATGTCCCCCTACTTCGAATTTGCACAATAGGCCCTTTATCAAGCCCACAAGTTGCAAAATAGAGACCAATAAAATTTTATTTTTTATTGTTTTTATCTTCTAAGGTTCTTTCCTAAGGCTACACTAGCTTGCTAATCTACTTCAAATCTAACTTTTACAATCAAAATCTTTGAATCTTTCCTGCTCTATCTCACACCCGTTTCAATCTCCGCTCCTAATCTATTTCAGAGTATGTGCTCCTAATTCATTTTGGAGTAGTTCTTCTATTTCGATGCATGATAAAGAGAAGGTTTGCCATCATGTATGATTCCATTAGATCCTTGCAATGGAAACAAAATATTAGAGCTTTCTTAAGCTTATCGTCGCACTTAACGGAAGACTTATTGTTTCAAGCACTTCATTCAATTTTGGCAATGTCTACCTCTCATATAGCCCATATATCCTCCTTCTCATTGATCTATCTATTTCTCTCCCAAACCATATAAAAGTAAGACTAAACAAACCGACAAGGGTGTACTGAACTCACCACCTTACCTTGTCCTTGATGCCATAAAGTGAAAGCTCAATATTGGCTCCACGATCTATGTGATGGTACTCGATCCACATCCTCTACTCCATAGCTCCTAACATGATCTATAAGTACTTAATCTACGAGAGAAAATGTGAAATAAAAGAAAGACCATCCGATTACTCCTCCGATCCACCTCTCACCCAAGAAGGGAAAGAAAAAAAGAGCGTGCACAAAGAAGAAGCTTCACCTCTCAAGTCCCTCACTCTCACTCTTCCTCCCTCTCAAGATGGAACATAAGTAGATATAATAGCAAGAAGAAGAAGAAGCATACTCTTAAGTTTGCACACTTGGACAAGAATAAGCTTATTCATTCACTTTTTGGATTTTATATATGGGGCTTGTAACTTCGGCTTTCACTTGAGTTGGGCACTTACCTCACCTATTTAGCTCTTGGCTAGTCTTTCCCAACAGTTTATGCATACATATGTAGATTATATCGACTATCATAAAAGTGAATAAAAGCTAATATTGGCACCCTTGTCGAGCTTCTACTACATAGCAAAAAATATTACAACTTGCACAGGTGCTATGCCCAACTTTCAAAATAATATTACAGTTAATTGTATGATAGAAGGCTTTGATAAAAAAAAGTATATGCCTTGCACATTTCGCTCGAGTTGAATTTTTATTTACTTTTTTATGTCTTTGCATGCCTTTGCCAATTTACTTTGCTATCTTGCTACCTTTCGTCTTATGGTTGATGTGTGCTCGATATATTTTCCATATAACTAAGTAGCCTTTCTATGTCCATGGTTGTAAAGAGTACACAATTGTAGTAGAAGGAGACGTCATGTATTTTAGTCCACATAAAAGAGTAGGATAGATAGGTTAGACACTAGAATGAAGAGACTTAACAGGAGAGAGAGAAAGAAGGGAGAGAAGACTGTAGGAGATAGAGAAGAAAAGTATAGAGGAAAGAGAAAGTCTAGAGACGAGAAGAGAGAAAGGCTAGAATTAGAGAGAGAAAGAAGCCATGGAAGTTGAGAGAGAAGATATAAGATAAAGAGACTTTTGTATTATTGAATATTTTTTTTAAAAAGTCTCTTACACCTTAAATACCAGTCAATATAGCTAGTATTATTTTCCAATATTATTTTTCCACTCTCCCACATTCTATCCTCCTACCCGAATGTTTTTGTCCTAAAAAACAAGATTAGGATTTATTGCAATGTATGGGATATGAGCAGAATAGAGTACTACTATGTTTAGGCATTACAAAGTATAAAACTAAGTAAAAAGAGGAAACTTGTCTATTAATCTTTATGACTTGATGAAGATTGAAGATCAAAAGTATTGTGGAAGCTCTTAGATCTATCAATGTGGTAGTTGATGATGATGATGTTATACATGCATGCTTAGATGGACTTAGAGATGAATAGAAGAGCTTCAAGTTATCTGTGAATATAAGGGATGATATCCCTGATTTTACAAACTTGATTTCTATGTTGATACTTAAGGAGAGAGGAACCTTGGCTTAGATTTCTCTTCTTCTCAAAGGAAAAATAAGTCCAAATAAGTTTTTTACTCTACTAGCAGCGGTAGAGGCCATGGGAGAGGCCAAGGTGGTGATCATAGTCAAGGTTATGATATATAGCAAAATAGAAGTGAATAGCCTATTTGTTATGTAGCACTTTATGAATATTATAATTACTGATGGCTCATCAAAGAATGATATATGATATGTAGACTCAAGTGCCTCTAACCACATGACTTCTTATGAAGAGTAGTTTAGAGAGATGTGTAGTTCAAAGTCTCCAAGCTATGTAGAGATAAGAAATGATACAGCTCACCCCAGTACTCATATTGAAAATATTACTTTAAGTATGTAGGATGGTAAAACTAAGCACTTGGTTGATGTGCGACATGTACCAAATATCATAAAAAACTTTGTTTCTATTGGTCAAATGGTAGAACAAGTGTTGCAGGTTCGGTTCCACATTTGATAGTTGTTATGTAGAAGATATAAAAAATGATTACACGTTAATTGAAAAAGGAAAACATGGTAGCATATTGTTTACTCTTGATGTAAGTCTACTTGAAATGGATGCTTCCATGTTTCCACAAGATTCAGATGTTGTGGCTGATATCAAAATTCGGCATAATAGAATTAGTCATATGAATGTACAATGCCTAAAAAGATATGCAATCAAACAAATTATGGATGACTTGCCCAAGATTAGGATTGATGGGATGCATAAAGTATGTGAAGCATATCAATTTGGAAAGCAAGCAATGTATGCATTTCCACATGAAAAGCAAGTATACAAAAAGGCACTTAAATTGATACATTCTGATGTGTGGGATCCTACAAAGACTACAACTTTGAGCAGTTGCAAGTATTATGTTTCCTTCATTAATCGTCATGCTTGCAAAGTATGGATATACTTTATATGTGAGAAAATTCAAGTATTCAATCACTTTAAAATATTTAAGACTTTGGTTGAGGATGAAACAATGTTGCATATTAAATGTCTAAGATTCGATGGAGGGAAAGAATCTCTCCAATGAGTTTTCTGATTTTTTACATAAAAATGGTATACATAGGCCAATATACATATATATATACTCCGTAGCAAAATGAAGTTTTTGAACAAAAAAACATGCATATTATAGAGGTGGCTTATGCATTGATGTCAAAAAGAAACTTACCTCATTACTATTGGGCTAAAGCAGTTGCTACTGCTAGATTATGAATAAGACACCCACTTTATTGTACATGGTATGACACTTGAAGAGAAGTTTATAGATAGAAATCCAAATCTATTCCATTTGAAAGTATTTGGATTATTTCTTATGTGCATATTCATGATGATTTGTGTAGTAAATTGGATCTCAAAGTAGAAGAATGTGTATTTGTGAAATATTCTCTTGAGTAGAAGGAATATACATATTATAACCACCATGTTACACATGAGCTGAGAACTAGTAGAGATGTTTTTTATCAAATGAGTAGTTGATATAGTAATGTGTAGAATGCACTTGGGACTGATGAGCGTGAGAGTGTGGATGTGTAGAAAATATGTCAATAGTCATAAATATTGAGTGGAGCACAAGACTCTCCCAGTCATAGGTCTATTGATAAACCTTGAAGTGATAGATTGAGGTTATAGGTTAATCCACCAAGTATATCACATATGTCAAGAAAAGGTAAAGTGAAATTTGATGGCTTACCTATTATGACACATGTATCATGAGGTTTCTCTCATGTTGATGTTGATTCAGATGGCTCACAATAGATCTTAGATGAGGAGTTTGGGATTCCATATATTAAAGCACCTGGTATTATGTAGAAGGCTCAAGAGAATGTTAAAACACTTCATAGTAATCTAGGTCCATGCAGGTCAAGTAGAGTAAGAAAACCAATGTAGTGATTGACGTATAATAGCTATATAGCTCATTACTATGCATATATAGCTAAGGTTGTGTGAGGTGAAACCCACTTATTTTAAGGATACAATAGGTAATGAGTATTGTGATCATATTATGGATTTAAAAATGGCTACACTAGAAGGATAATGACACATGGGAGTCGGTTGCTTTACTTGAAGGCAAGAAAGCTATTGGATGTAAACGGGTTTACAAGATCAAAAGCATAAGTCATACGGATCTATTGAGCATTATAAGGCATGATTGATTGCCAACGAATAAGTACAAACTCATGGTATCAATTATAAGAAGACTTTTGCTCTGGTGGCTAAAATGGCTACTTTAAGGGTTGTCATAGCAATAGCTACATCAAAAAGTTGGATCGTGCATTAAATGGATGTTAAGAATGCTTTCTTGTAAGGGGACTTAAAAGACAAAGTTTATGTGGAGCAGCCACTTGGTTATGTGGATGAGAATAGTCTAGATTATATATGCAAGCTTTGTAAGGCCTTATATAGCCTGAAGCAGGTAGTGAAGCTGGCTTTTTAGGCATGGTATGATAGGATTGCAAAATACCTTGTCATCATTGGATTTTACATAGCACATGCTAATCCCTCACTTTGAGGCATGCCATCAAGATTGGTGGCATTATCACTCTCTTGGACACTTAAATGTATGGTATCTTCATCAATTCTTGATCTCCATTGGACACTTAAATGTATGGTATCTTCATCAATTCTTGATCACCATCAAGAATTAGTACTTCTTCATTGCTAAAAGGCTCTTCTCCAATGGTGATTAAAGTCTTTTACTCAATCATGGAGTTTTTATAATCCATTGGAGTATTCTTCATTACTAGAAGCCGAAGCCACAATTGGGAAAGCATTTCGGGACCAAATTTTGATTGAAGCTGAACCTACGGCACTCAATCTTGATTAGTTTGAGAATAGATTATGTGGATGATTGATCAATTGAAGCCCATTTATTACTCTTCATCGTTAACAAGAGGTATTACTATCACTTAATGCTGTTAATCTCTCTTAGTATCCTATTGTTGACTAATCCTAAGAGTATCTCTCTTATTATCCTATTGTTGAGATAATCCTATTGTTGAAAAGGGGAGATTAAGAGTAAATGTTGAGGCGATCAACTGCCAAGACCCACGGACCGCGCTTATTGCTTCAAGCATTCCAAGCCAAGCACTAATGGCTACCTCTCACATAGCCGACACACTATCCATCTCTACGGGTGTAGTGAGCTTACCTCCATGCCCGATCGAGTTGCCTCCTCTCCTGAGCACTCCGGTAGCTCCATGATCCAAGTTCAAGCTTCATCCTCAAGCTCCACACTCCAAGCTCCCTTGCCGCGAGCGAGAGAAGAGAAGAGGAGAAGAGAGGAGAAGATGGAGAGCTTCTCCACCATAGTCCCTCACCCTCACACACTCACTCCCTCACACTCTCACACTCCCTCTCTCAAGCACAAGCTCAAGCAAGCAAGAACAAGAAGAAGAAGAAGAAGAGAGCTACTTTTGGCCACACACAAGAATGAGCTTCTCATTCACTTTTCAACTTTATATACAAAATCTTGAATCCCTTTTGGGCTGTCATCCCCTTGTCCCCTTTTTTACATGGCCGCACCTAGGCCCTTTTTCCCATTGTTCTCCTATCTTCCTAGCTTCCTTCCTACCGCCCATCTACCTTTATAAATTGCATGGGTGAGAGCCTGGTGCTCTTAACATAAATCATGATGCGCCTTGCGCTCTTTTATAAAAGTATTGACTTGCGCTTTTTCTTGTATGCCTTTTTTCTTGATTTAGGACTTTTCTATACTTCTTGTGTTTCCATATTTTTCTTGGTGTGCCTTCATCTTATGTTCCACTTTTGCCTTGGCCTTGTTCTCCACTTTAGATTTTTCAAATTTTCCAGCTTGTTCATTTGAGGGTTAACGGTAATAATTGATCATCAAACTTGATATTGAAGAGCATATAGAGCCTAAGATGGGGCTGGTTATGATTGTTTCATATTTTAGTATCCTGTCCACTCAAGATTAGTATCAAAATTAGTTTTAGTGTCAAAATTAGTTGTTTGCAAGCATTGATTCAATGAGGATGTTGTTGATTTCATCGACGTTTGTCAAGCTATTATATATCTTATAATCAACTGTTTTTTTTTCTGATGAAAAAAAGCTTGCGTAATTTATATGCTTTGTTTCGTTTTAAGTATTAAGATATATACTCTAAGGTATATAATTAACACATTCATTGTCTTTTTTTTGTAGGGGGAGAGACAAATTGTGAATTGAGAAGATAATTTTAATTGTAGGTCAAAACATTACAGGATGCCAGGTGAGTCATGATCAAGACAATAGAGAGGTGACCCTTCCTTCTTGATTGTGACCCTGAAGGGATGCATCAATTGGCTTGAGGAGGGACTTGGCACACCCCTCAAGTCTCGGAACCCACATAAATTTCGAGTTTAGGTGTTGGTACATTATCTTTGGTAATGGTTGATAATGGTCAGCCCATTCAAAGAGTTACAAGAGTAGTTGCAACCCTTAGATGCATTCTGTAGGCAACTCCTATACTAATAAAATGAAGTGTAAAAAAAAGATCAATATCACCAACTTTAAGGGAAATTTTTCTTCATCTTCTGAGAGGGAGTGGATAAACAAACTTGAGATGTATTTTACTCTCTATTCTCAAAGTGATGAAGCAAAAAATTATTTTGTGGCTCTTCACCTTGAAAGCTATGCTCACAATGGGTGGTGATATATGTGCAAGGTTGGCCAACATTTTTCCACATGGGAAGAGTTCAAATAAGCCATGCTTGATGTTTTTGTTTCCCCTTTAGAAGACTTCAAAGAAGATGGTATGCATGGTCCCAAATAGAGATGTCTGTTAGAGATTATTCAAATATCTATTTGAATCTCTCTATGTATGTTAAGGGCATTTCAGATTTTGCAAAGTTAAATAAGTATATCTTTGGTCTTGTATCTGCCTTATCATTGGAGGTGGGAGCTCAACAACCAAAAACTTTGCATGAAGCAATTCAATTTGCCAAAAGATATTCTTAGAAATACAAGTGAGATGCATGAAATTTTCAACAAAGAAGTTTGGAGAGTAATTCCTTCTGTCAACCTACAAGATATGGATAAGTTTTTAGCCAACCGAGAGAGGGTTTCAAGCAAGAAAACAAGGGTTTCAAGCAAGAAAACAAGGGTTTCAACAGTCATAATAGTAATTACAACAAAGTACCCACTTTTTCTACTATTTATGCTTCAAAATAGAGTGGGAATTATGCTCCAAAATAGATACAAAATTTTATAAATATGAATGAGATAAAAGTGATTTTTTCAAGGGTTGAAAGTGGTCCAAAACTCACCCAAAACAATTCTAACAGTAGTTTCTTTCCTCATGATAAGCTTAGGAAAATGCATGTCAAAGGATTGTGCTTTAAATATGGAGAGAAGTGTCCCAAGATCATAAGCTGAAGTGAAAAGCCAAACTTTCCAAAATCAACATGGTGATTACTCAAGATATAGAAGTTGAAGAAGAGGAACAAGAGGAAAAATTACTACATGTTGATGCTTATCCAATGGTGAAAGAAATGTATGAAGAAGAGGATGCCACCAATGAGAAAATTTATGATCCTATGGACGGGTTTCTATTCAATTTGGGTGGCATCAATGATTCTCATTCTTCCTTATGTACTATTTTACATGATGCATGGAGCCCGCAAAGGAGAAAATACACTTAGACTCAAAGGTATCATTAATGAGAGAAGATTGCATATATTCTTATGGATATGGGCAACATCCATAGCTTCATCAATACCAACTCTTTGATCAAGGGCTGAAGTTGCTACCCATTGATATGGAATCATCCTTATGGATACAAGTTGCAAATGGTGCTTATGAGTCTAGTAGAGAAGTGTATCCATGTACTTCTATTGAGTTGTTACCTACTTGCACAATACAAGTGGATTTGATCACTTTGGATATGGGGCAAATAAACAAGGATTCTACACATCAACCGAGCAGATTGCTTCAGCCACTACCTATTCCTCATGAAAAATGGACCGTCAACACATTAGCATGGATTTTATTATGGGATTGCCCACATCAAAGCATGGGTGGAATAGCATTTATGTAGTTGTAGACCGGTTGACTAAATTAGCCCATTTATCCCAACAAATGTTCAATTTTCAGCAAAGCAAGTGGCTGATTAGCTTATGGAAAGTGTCTTCTAGCTTCATGGGATACCAATGAAGATTGTGTCCAATCATGACACTAAATTTATGGGAAAATTTTGAAAGAGGTTTTTCTCTTCTATGGAGACTATTTTGACTCCTAGCACCGCTTATCATCCACAAAACAGATAGTTAAACCAAAAGAGTCAATAAACCACTACAGGTCTATTTGTGACACTTTTGCCGTGATGCACAAAATGTATGGGATCATTAGCTTCACCTTGCAGAGTTTTACTATAATAATACTCATCACATGAGTATTGGCATGCCTCCTTTTGAAGCATTGTATGGTTACAAAGTTCAAGTGCCTTCCATGTTGTTTCATGATTATGTGAATCCTCATGCTCATGAAGAGTTAGGGAAGATGGAGACTCTTATGAAGCAATGCAAGGATAATATTAAAAAAGCTCAAGAGACAATGAAATCCTATGCATGTGAGAAACAAAGGCATGTGGAATTTGACAAAGGTCAATGGGTTTTCTTGAAGGTTTCAAAATTCCATTATGCTTCTCTTAAAGGAGGGTATAATAAGCTTGCCCACCAATTTTGTGGACCATACAAAATAATCAAGCAAGTTGGGGATCTTGCTTATCAAATTGATTTTCCTTTCCACTACTCGTATCCATAATGTCTTTCATGTACGATCTCAACTTAGGAAGTATGTTGGCTCTGAAATTCAAGTTCTTGAAGAACCACCTCCCCTTGATGAAGATGGTTTGATAATTTACAAACTCAAAAAGATTGTTGGCAAGTAAGAGAAGGTTCTAAGGAACTGAATCCTTGTGGAGTATCTCATTAAGTGGAAGGGTTTGCCTATGGAAGAGTCTTCTTAGCAACATGATTCATATTTGGAACAATTTTCATGGCTTCTTCAAGAGGATACTTCACTCATCGAGTAGTAAACAACTTGTCATATTAAATTTTCTATGTGAAAATTAATTACCTTATCTTTATCAAAATTAGATTTTAATGGCATCTAGATACTACATATTGTCCTCTACATTTTTATAGTTTGCACATGAAAATTTGGCACTTCTACTTCAAGTTATGGCCAATATTGTACTATAGCATGTTTTAGATAGCTTACAACAATTTCTTCGGCATATATGCTTCTCCTTCATCAAATAATATGATCTTCTTCAACTTGAATATGTTTTTAGCTATCCTTCTAATCTTCATTATATCTTGTCCCAATTTCAGCTTTGAGAACAAAGCTCTGTTACGTCGAGATGGCTTGTAATAAAGCAAATTAACACCTTAGCCAATATTTAGCCTTAGGTCTAGGGTTAGATATAAAAGGGCTAAGTTGTAACTTGCCAAACACCTTTTGCCAATTGTAAATATTTCTTATTTGAGGTTTCTACCTCCCACCATCCATTGATGAGGGAGCATACTCTTTGGCCACCATTTTATTAGAGTAAATTCCATGCCCCTCCATAGCATGAGGAGGATATTATACTACAACTTTCATGAATGATTCTCAACCATTGTATCAAGTGGTAGCATGATTCATGGCAGCCTAGCTACCTTGGCTATAGCTTTCTTGGCATTTTAGTGTATTTCTTTTATTTTTAATATTTTAGCTTACTGTGGAAATTATCTTCTTTACAATACCAAGTATTTCAATGATGTGAACATACTCTAATGACATTACCAAAAATAATGATTTATGATTTAATAGTTTAATAAACCAACTATCTTAAATGCTAAATGAGATTTTTTACTAATTTACTTCAATCCTAAGTGCTAATAAGATTTTTAAATTAAAAACTTATCAAAACTACTATTCTCAATCATAATCAATTAATTTAATCTAATTTTTATTTTATATTTATCATATATTTTTAGATGTTATATATCATTACTTATATATTTAATTTTTAAATATAAAAATATTTTAAGAATAAAATAAATGAAAAATACAGGGTATATGGTGGGCACTAGTGAAAAGGGGGGATGGCAATGCGATCTGCGAATACGTCTTCATCCTAAGCCTTCCAATTCTTGCCATGTTCATTCTAGGCCTTCCAACTCTTAACCAAATTACCATGTCCATCCCAAGCCCATCCCAAGCCTTCCAACTCTCAACTACATTGGGCTCATATAGGTTTACAATCCTATTTTAGATCTGAGACCAAGATTACAACTCAAACCGAAGCCCCACTAATTCTCACCCTACGAGTGAACTTCCTATACAAAAGACCAAATGTACTTAAGTGATGGTATGCCACATTAAGTAGTATAAAATACTTCGGGTAAAGAGTAACTGAGTTGACCCTAGGGATAACATCACACCTCATTCCCATCTGGCTACTAAAGCCACGAACATAATAAGTATAATTATTTTCATATCTTAAAGCAACCACAATCAATTTTTAATTTTTCTACCAATCATGCCTTTCAAAACAAATTTCTAGTAAATCAAAATCAACGAATAGAACTTTTCTATGATTTCTCAATCAAATGAAATTCATATTCAACATTTGCACGTATTTTATTTTATGTGTATATGAACACCTCTCCTTTGTTATTTTTTGCTCACATGGAAGCATACTAAGTATTTCAATGCATGTGAACATACTCTAACGATATCATGAGAAAAAAATTAATTTATGAGTTAATAATTTATCAAACCAACTATCTTAGATGCTAACTAAGATTTTTTTGCTAGTTTACATCAATTCTAAGTGCTAATAAGAATTTTTTAAATTAAAAACTTTTCATAACTACTATTCTTAGCCATACTTAATTAATTTCAACCAGAAAACTAGTTTAGTTCTTTTATTTTAATAATTAAGGTAAAACCCCTTAATCCCCCTTATTTTAAGGTTTTGAGCCTTTTTTTCCTCCTATAAAGGTTTTAAGCCTTTACTCTCTCTCTCTCTCTCTCTCTCTCTCTCTCTCTCTCTCTCTCTCTCTCTCTCTCTCTCTCTCTCTCTCTCTCTCTCTCTCTCTCTCTCTCTCTCTCTCTCTCTCTCTCTCTCTCTCTCTCTCTCTCTCTCTCTCTCTCTCTCTCTCTCTCTAACTCCTCATAGAGAGAAAGATCCTCTTCTTCTTATCTGGCAAGGAAACAAGCTTGGCTACTCATTCCTCATGCTACTCCCTATCCTCACCCTTCATTGCTGAAGTTTTTCTTAGTCAGAGTATTATGAGGAGGGTTGTGATTGTTTGTTCAAATAGGGCATTGAGCTTTAAAGTGACCTAGATGATTGCATTTAAAGAAACAAGGTTGAACCCCTTGGTTGGGATTTATAGGGTGAGGGTTGTTATTGTTCGATTGGTGAGATTAAGGGTATTGTTAACAAGGCTGAGGTGACCCCAATTTCTGTTAGGGGTAAAGGTGCCTTTGCCTAGACACCATGTATTACTACACTGATAGTACCCGCGCTTGCACACTGCAGGTGGTGAGCACATGTCACTGTCACTTATTCTTTATTATTTTAGTGACATATGAATAAAGGGAAGGCTGATCACACATTGTGATTGTTGGAGTTCCCACATTGTGAGTCTCTCTCTCTCTTGCTCTTGCTCTCCCGCCATAACTCTCCCATGCAAGCTTCGATCCTTCTCACCTTTCAACTAGTAACATAGCATGGTTTCTTGAGCATTCGAGCTTGGTCCGTGACTCCTTCACCATTCATTCAAATCCCTACACCATTGGTTCCCACTCTTGGCAGCCATATTCAACTCCTTTGAGTTCTGATCACTCCCAGCTTCTCGAGCACCTATTCGGCCCATTTGGCCACCCTCAAGGCATTCCTTCAGAGGTATTTGAGCTCTCTTTTGTTATTTCACTTCAGTCCACAGGTTTTGTGAAGTAGGACAGCCATGTCCTCTTGCTTCTTGTGACGTCTACACTCTATCAATGACTTTGCCTTGACCTTGCCTTGACTTTGCCCAACCCTTCCACAGTCTCTAGATCAGTTTGTGTCATCATGTGACCTGTAGGAGTATCTTCCTCAGCTTGACATTGATCTTCTCCAACTATTCCAGCCATTGGGCACTTGGATAGGTCTCATTTGATGCCTAGAAGCATACTTGGAGCTTGACATTGAAGCGTTGAGCATTGGTATTGATTTGTGACCCGTAGGAGTATCTTCCTCAGCTTGACATTGATCTTCTCCAACTACTCCAACCATTGGGCACTTGGATAGGTCTCATTTGATGCCTAGAAGTATACTTGGAGCTTGACATTGAAGCGTTGAGCATTGGTATTGAGTAGTGCAGGTTATGCATATTGAGCTTTTGGATCTTTGAGACTAGGATCTCCTCGTGGACAATGTATGGTTGATATATCTTGGTCCGTGTAGATGTACTTGGGCTTATTCGGCTTTGCATTCACTGAGCAAACACCGATTTGTGTCAAAGGTCTGCGGTATGTACATTTTGCCCTGTTGATTGGGGGGTGTACCGGCTTTACTAATGGACTTTGTCTCACATGCTTGGGTGTTGGCTCATGTCAGTTTGACAATTACATGCTTGTTTATGCTTGCTTGATGCTGGTTTTGCATTGACAATCAGTGATTGACTTTGAATATTGGGTTTTGTCTAATGTCAGCTCTCATTGTACACTAGTGTCATAAATTATAGCAAACATATATCTCTGGACTGTCATGTTTTTTTCATGCTGGATCATCTTAGTTTGATGTACTTTTAATGGTACTTGGTGGGAAACATCATTAAATACTCATTTCTTGCCATTTTGCCTTGGTTTTGGTGGTTTTTTTATCATATTCTACAGTTTACAGTAAGCAATTTTGAGTTGTCTGCACTGTTTTGGCTTGTAGTATGGCATCTTCTTCCACTGATAGTGCTATCTTTAACATCATTAAGCTTGATGGTAAAATTATGCCTATTGTAAGAGCCAAGTTTGACAGGTATTGGTGCAAAAATCGCAGATAAAGCCACTAAGGTTGAGTGGAGAGCAGCCTGAAACTATGACTAATGATGAATGGATAGAGCTTGATGAGTTATGCAAGTCCACCCTCATCTTGTCTCTCATTGAACAAGTGCATTACAATTTGGTTGAGGAAGCATAGAGTGTTTGGTAGCTTTGGGGTAAGATCAAGAACCTCTATGTCAAGCAAAGTCTTGCAAGTCAAATGTATTGGCTGAAACAGTTTATGGATCTCCACATGAAAGAGAATGTGACCATGTCAGCTCATCTAAGCCAACTTCATGCTATTCTTAAGAACTTGGTTTTGCAGGGCATTGATTTCAAAGAGGATGTCACTCCGTTGTTCTTGCTTGGAACTCTTAATGAGTCTTGGGATGTATTCCATACTTCCTTATGTGCTTCTGCATTGCCACTACTCTGAAGCTATTTGATGTTAAGAGCTCTCTTTTGTAAGAAGAGATAAATCGTAAGAATTTGGATGCCTCTCATGTGTCTCATGCTTTGATAATTAGAGGCTGACATGATGGAAATGCAAAGAATGACCATGGTAATGGGCATGGATGCGATTTGCAGAAATCTCGGTCCAAGTCGTGTGGCAAGTTGCGTAGTAAGTCTCGTAGGAGAAATGCCAATCTAACTTGTCTCATCATTGTGGGAAGAAAGGCCACAGTGTCATGAATTGCGCAATGAAAGGTGCAAAGACAAGGGAAAAAAGAAAGTGCAGGAAAAGTCTTCTAATCACAACATAGTACCTGCTAAGTCAAGTGTTAAAATTGAAGAGATCCATGTTATGCATCCTGAGAATAGTGATGGGGATCATATCCTTGTACCGACTTCATTTAGTGCTTCGCAGATGATAGAGATACACTCTATGTATGCATAGTGTTGGCTCTTGGACTCAGGTACATCCTTTCATGTGACACCTTGCTGAGAGTGGTTCCATTCATACTACTCTGTTTCGGGTTTGTGCGCTAGGGTGATGACAGGTCTCTTGAGATTATCGGCATTGGTGATGTTAGGCTACAGTTTTCTTTCCGAGAGCAGTTTTGTTATGCATAATGTACGTCATGTACCTGCATTGACACACAGTCTCATGTCCACTGGGTAGCTTGATGATGTAGGATATCATGTATCTTTTCGAGACTCTGCATGGAAGATTACTCGTGGCAAGCTTGCGCTTGTGAGAGGTACCAAGGCTGGCAGCCTCTAACCCTTAGTTGTTTCTGGATCTACAGTTGATCATGCTTTGTCTGTGGGGTTTTTACCTTATGTATCTCTTTGGCATGCCCATTTGGGGCACATGTCCGTTAAGGGTATGAAAATGCTTTCTGGTTTCTAGTACTTACCTCCCCTTGACTATTCTCATTTTTATTCTTGTGATCATTGTCTTTATATGGTAGGAAGACTAGGTCTACACATAAGAAGTCTAGTATGTCACGCATGAGGAGCCCTTGGCTTTGGTTCATTCTAATGTCTGTGGGCCTATGCCCTGTCACTCTATGGGTGGTGCGAAGTATTTTGTTACTTTCATAGATGATTTTTCACGTAAAGTATGGGCTTATCCCATAACACGGAAGGCTTTGATGTATTGGAAGTTTTTCAAAGATGGCTTGCTTTGAGTCTAAGCATAAGTTGAAATACCTAAGGACAGATAATGTGGGTGAGCATGTCTCACATGCTTTTGAGCAGTTACGTGATGAGAGGGGTATCAAGCGTCAATTGACCGCCCCCTATACCCCTCCCCAGAATGGTAGGGCTGAGCAGATGAATAGGACCATCTAGGAGAGGGTTCGTAGTATCCTTAGCCATGCAGGCCTACCCCAGTACTTTTGGGCTGAGGCAGTTACGACTACCATGCATATCATTAATAAATCGCCCTGTAGTACCATTGATTTCTAGGTTGCAAAGGAGATATGGATAGAAAATCCACCCTCTTATGCGCATTCATGTATCTTTGGATGTGAGGCATTTTGCCATGTGCCCAAGGAAAAGCTTAACAAGCTGGATCCTAAGAGTGTTAAATGCATATTCCTGGCTATGGTGATGGGTTACCGTCTATGGGATCGTAAGTGCGAAAAGTCATCCACTGCCATGATGTAGTCTTTCATGAAGAAAAGATGCATAGGAAGCCTGAGAAGATAGCGAAGATACACAGGGTAATATTTTAGAAGGAGCCATGAGCTCCCGTACACCCAACTAGACAGCCTGCAACAGCAGGTACTCATGGCCAGAGTTTTGGATAGAATGTTCGGTAGGCAGCAGAGCCTGCAGTGCAGCGTTCTATTAGAGATAGATGCCCCCTGACAGATTTCAGCCCTTGATGCGTTATGTCTTGATTACAAATGTAGGAGAGCCTTCCACTTATGATGCGGCTATGTGCAGGGGTGACAGTCACTCCTGGGAGAGGGATATGTAGTTTGAGATAGACTCCTTATATAAGAATAAGACTTGGGATTTGGTTTCCTTGCCTAGTGGCAAGAAGGCTCTGGCGCCATGCAAATGGGTGTACAAGTTGAAGAGTACCCCTGGACACCCCAAGCTGGGTTATAAGGCAAGACTTGTTGCTAAGGGTTTTACACAGGAGCATGGAGTTGACTTTGATGAATTTTTTTCTCCTATGGTCAAGATGACCACCCTCCTCCACTTGGTTTTGGCCTTAGCTACGCAGCTTGACTTGGACTTGTATCAAATGGATGTCAAGACAACATTTTTACATGGGGATTTGCATGTTCAAATTTACATGGAGCAACCTAAGGGCTTTGTAGAGCCTGTCAAGGATCACCTAGTGTGCAGGTTGAAGAAAAGTCTTTATGGCTTGAAGTAGGAACCTAGGGAATGGTACCATAAGTTTGATGCTTTTATGTAGTCACAAGGCTACAGTCGTAGTGCTATGGATCTGTGCTTGTACATGAAGAAAGCCTGTGATGGATCTTTGCTTATTTTGGTACTCTATGTGGATGACATACTACTAGCAAGAAAAGCTCATGATGAGCTAAATACTCTTAAGGCTCAGCTCAAGAAGAGCTTTGAGATAAAGGATCTATGACAAGCCTCTCACATACTTAGTATTGCGCATTAGACACGACAGGCATGTAACGTGCCTGGGTCGTGACACGTTTTAGTAGTCTATCGAGAGACTGATCTAAAAGACATTGCTTGGCCTCCCACCGAATGTCACAGGGTTGTCGGTTAGTGAATCCCGAGTCTACTCTGCAATGAAACGTATTGGCCAACCCTATTAGGATCGACCTGAATCTTTCTTGGTTTCTAACGGTCAAGTTGTTCTACAGCCTTCTAGCGTCGATCTACTTTGTGTAAAGCATCTAAACTGAGGTGGACTCATATCGCACTTGGTTCAAAGAGAATAGGAAACGAGAGGGATGCATCGCTCGACCTCTCTACCTATAGGGTAAAGTCCAATTCCAGTCCCCTAAAGCGATATGAGCCAAGGTTCTACCCTACATTATCTAAGGTCAGTACGTCATTGCGATTTGAATGTTGAGAAGCCTCCTAATTCTCTGGGACCACCCTATTGTAGAACGGAGTTTTTCCCACTCGCTTTCCTTGATATCTTTAGTTTCCTACTTACCTAAGGATACATTAGTGGTAACACATACAAGCAGCTTCCTTAATTAATCCATTAGTCACATGTTCTTTTACGTATTTTTATAGACTGACACGAAAAAAGATCATGAAAATTTTTATAAGTAAAATTTCAACTAAGATACAAATCTTGTCCATGGGACGAGTCCCGCAATCTATAAGGATGCATCTTATTTTCCTCCAAGTTTTTGCCCTTGCACTAGTAATAATAAGGCCTCGAGATTCCTTCTTGAGTCATGTAGACTATCTGAGTAGGATCTGGGGGACATGGCATTTACAACCAAACCCCCTGGCACCCGAGCATCCTCCTACGAACACACATTTCTACAAAGAGACCTCTCACAACGGGTTCAGTCCATCTCTCTGGCGAAGGAAATTTTGATTTGATGTGTAGCATCTTGTCTCGGCTTTATCCCAAGATTTCCAGAGATAACCTAATTTAATTTCCTCATTCTTTGAATGAAGAAGTATCCTTACAATGTTGATTGCAATTTGGGACATTGGCTTCCCTATAACAAAAGCCTAGTATTCATTTGAACTAGGGTTTGTCGCATAATTCATATAGTTACTTAAGGACCTTGAATTTCTTTCAGCTTCAAGCAAGATGGGCCTTGAGAAGAATCCTTTCAACTCTATAGATTTTGAATTTCTTTCAACTTCCTAGGAACCCTACGTATTCTATCACAAGTTCAATCTATGTTTAGTGAGATGTAATAGGATTTCCTATTATTTCAACCAAGCAAACGCATGTGAATGCATAATATCTATCCGGATTAATTACAGTTTCATGCGTATTATTGAAACTTTTCATATATATATATATACTAGCATGAAATTTCCATGCAATTTCTGTGCAATTTTACTTGATCACCTACGATGAATGTGATAAACGAAATTTTCCTAGTACGCTCATTATCTCAAAATATGCTCAATGAAGTTGTGATAATTAATGTAAATATTCTTTTCTCCCAATTTCTTTTTCTTAATACAACGGGGTACACTTGATTCATAAGAGAAGTGTTTTTTGTAGTTGCGGTACCTTGTATTGGGTCACCCATTGGTTGTGGTGGGAGTTTCAATGTTTGGAGAGATATTTCGCTTGGGGGCCATCGTCTGCAAGTAGATTTGAGAGATAAAGAAGGAGGAATAGATTTGAGATGCGAGAGCGTAAGAGAAGATGGCTTAGTCGAAGACCAAGATAGGGGGAATTGAGCTAAGTCTCTCCCTCATAGCCTCTCGCGGTAACTCCTCTCTCTCTCTCTCTCTCTCTCTCTCTCTCTCTCTCTCTCTCTCTCTCTCTCTCTCTCTCTCTCTCTCTCTCTCTCTCTCTCTCTCTCTCTCTCTCTCTCTCTCTCTCTCTCTCTCTCTCTCTCTCTCTCTCGGAGAGGTATTCTTCTACTTCCCTCTCTCTAACTCTCTCTCTAGCAGTCTCTTGGGGTCTCCTTGTGCTTTTCTAACTGCTTCCCATGCCTCATATTTATAGCTTAATAAGAGAAAAAGGGTTATGGTTGAGAAGAAGAGCTCTTTATGGACGGGATCTTGGAAAAATCAGCAATCTGATGCTCAAATCACAATTCTGATAGTTCCATTGGCTCCGAAATGGGGATAACACCCCAAGACACTTGGTTATAAATCTTTCAGATTACTCCTTTTTCTCCTTGTTCGAAGTGTTGCTTACTACATGTAAACTACGATCGTGATGTGCGGGATTTTGCCAATCCTTCTTTTTTTTGTATTAAATCTCCAAAACAAGCTTTAAAAACCACTTACTTTTTTTTACATAACATCCCATTTTAGAAATCTCCATAGCTTTTTTAGGACATCTAAAATAACTAAAATATTCTAGTTTTGCCCAAAAAGCTAATATTTTTGGACCATCCATACTATACACATTAACACTATGATTAATATGGCTCATAACTCTCATTCATGTTGTAACTTTCATGAAGGGTGGCTACAGACCTTGTTAATCTAGAAAAAATATCAGATTACAACTCTCGGTTTTTTTAATAATTTTAATTAAATAAAAGTTATTAGTTGATAATATTAGTTAGTTTTTACTTTAGTTAGTAATCTTACTAACTTATTAATTGATTAACTAACTTTCAAACTAACCAACTAATTTTTAATTGCGTGAAAGTATTACATCCTCCTCCCCTTAGATAAATCGAGATGTCCTCATCTCAAGAGAAACTGTGGGTATTGTTGATGAAGAGCATTCTCATCTATCCATGTACCATCTTCTTCAGGGTAGTCTCTCCACTGAATGAGATATTCCCTAAGGGTTCTACTTCTCAATTGTCTCTCCCTAGTATCTAAGATTTTATTTGGCTACAGCTCAAGGACTCCTTGGCTAGGCATTACAATTTATTGATCACTCAATACATGGCTAGGATTAGGCACATATTTCTTTAGTAGACTAACATGAAATATGTTGTGAACTTTTACATTTTCAGGGAGTTGAAGTTTGTAAGCATTAGGTCCTAGGCTTTTGAGGATCCTGTAAGGCCCACGATATCCCCCCCCCCCCTCTTGAAGAGCCGCTCTTGCCTATTCAAATCCGCATAAGCCTTCTGCCTATCCTTGGAGGCTTTGATGTCTTGCCTAATGGCCTTCACCTGTTCATCCATTTCTTCTAGCATCTTCTTGGAAGCAAATACCCTTAAAGTAGGATTTGAGAAATTTAATGGAGAACGGAAATCATGCCCATATAATTCTTGGAAAGGTATCATTTGAATGCTTTGCTGGAAGGAAGCATTGTAGGCAAACTCCACCAAGGGTAGATATTAGATCCACTTCTTGGGTTTGTTATAGCAATATGCTCTAAGCATATCTTCAATCACTTGATTGACCCTTTTTATTTGGCCATCAATTTAAGGATGATAAGCCGTACAAAAATAGAGTTGATTCCCAATAGCTTCAAATATCCCTCTCCAAAAATGAGATGTGAAAAGGGAGTCTCAATCAATCATGATCCTTTTGGGTAGACCATGGAGTCTAAATATCTCCTTAATGAACAGTGTGGCAATATCAATATCTAAAGCCTTATAATTTGTATTTACTGGAATGAGATGTGCAACCTTGGTAAGCATATATACTATAACCATAATTTAGCTGTACCCACCTGGAACTGGAGGCAACCCAACAACAAAGTCCATGCTGATAAATTTCCACTTCATTTGAGGGATGTCGAGGGGTTGTAGCTTTCCAGGCATCTTGACATGCTCTGCCTTGATGTGTTGGCAAGACAAACATTCCGTGACTTATTTGAGTACATCTCCCTTAAGTCTTTCCCAATGATAGCTCTTCCTGACCATGTTGAGGGTCTTTGCATATCCTAGATGACCAAAGAAAGGGGAATCATGTGCTTCTCAAAGTATCTGTTGTTTAAGTCTTTCGCTTGAAGGAATACATAGTCTTGTCTTGAAGTAGACTGGACCTTCATAGGCAGAGTACTCTTAGTATTTAACTTTGAGTTTGGGACTTTGGTCCTTTTCTAGGATCTCCTTTATCATTTTCTGATATTGTGGGTCATGTTTAGAGTCCTTCCTAGCCAATTCAAGGATAGAGTTACATGGCATTGACATCATATTGCCTAGTGATCCCCGGCCGTTGAAGGTTCCTCCATACTGAGAAAATTGAGGAGTGCTTTATGACTTAAGGCATCAACCACCCACATTTTCCTTGCCAGGTTTATATTTGATTTGAAAGTCATACTCTTGTAGCACCTCGATCCAGTGGCATTGCCTCATGTTGAGGTCAGCATGGGAGAAGATCCATTTGAGGCTCTTGTGGTCCGTGACAACGGAGAATTTGTTGCCGAGCAAGTAGTGCCTCTAGATTTTGAGGGCATGAATGATAGCCAAGAGTGCCAAGTCATGAGTAGCATAATTTTTCTCGTGGGTTTTTAACTTTCTTGAGAAATATTCCATGGGATGATCTTCTTGCATTAGTACACAGCCTAGTGCAAGTTAGCTGGCATTTGTAACAACTTCAAATTCCTTGTTCAAGTCTGGGAGCTTCAGAATTGGCACTATCACTAAGCTACGTTTGAGTTGGTTGAAGCTTGCTTGTTCAGTGGCTGTCCACACTATGGCAATCTGCTTCTTTAGTAGATTTGTGAGGGGTGCCACAACTAAGGCGTAATCTTTGATGAAGATTCTATACCATCCTGTTAGACAAAGAAAGCTACACACTTCCTTAATAGTGGTTGCTGGGGGCCATTCTTGTACATCTTTAACCTTTGCAAGATCCATAGAGATTCCCTTTTTTGATACAATGAAGCCTAGATACTCAATCTGTCATTTGAGGAAGGCACACTTCTTCTTTTTGGCATAAAGCTTGTGCCTCCTCATGATTTCAAGGACAATGCGAAGTTGAGGCTCATGGTCTCCTTCTTTCTTGGAGTAGACTAGGGTGTCATCAAAGAAAACAAGTACAAACTCATCAAGGTATGGTCTAAAGATATCCTGCATTAGCCTATTGAATGTAGCAGGAGCATTTGTTAATCCAAAGGACAATATTGTGAACTCAAAATGACCATATCTGGTCTTGAAAGCTGTCTTTGGAATATCCTCATTCTTGATGTGGATTTGGTAATACCCCAACCTTAAATCAATTTTTGAGAAGATTTTTTCCCCTTGTAGGCAATCGAGTAACTCATGTATCCTTGGGATATGATATTTATTCTTGACAGTTACTTGATTTAGCCCTCTGTACTCGATGCAGCATTCCATCCTTCTTCTGAAACAACACAGGATTTCCCCATGGAGAACTACTAGCCCGAATGAACCCTTGATCTACAAGTTGTTTGAGTTGCTCCTTTAATTTGATAGCTTCTGGAATAGACATTTTATAAGTTCTTTTTACAACAAGTCAGATAATAATAAAATTCACATTTATTCAAAAGAGGTATAAGCCTCAAGTACAATCATTTGGGGGTGATAGAGATAGGCTAGATAACTATTCAAAAGATACATCAGTGCCAGGAGAACAATTCCTTATTGGATTCTTCTATAGGGACAAAGTAGTAATATGGTTTTGGAGAATGGATTCTCAGGAAGTGATAAGTCATGGGAAGTTCAAGAAATCCGGACTTCTGATATGCATGATGTTTGCATTGTCCCATTATTTTAATTCTATCTATCAACAAGACTTTGACCACCTCTTCATAGTTCTCCAACCATTTTAGCCTCTTCACATTGTTTTGAAGATAAGCAAACTAGTTGGCATCTATGTAGCACTAATATGCACTCCAAGTCAAACACCTTTCCACAAATAGCAATGAAGGGCGATCCAGGATCCCCATCATGTCGGTTCTTTGGTGATAGCTTGAGGAGCTCATAGCAATCCCGAACATGATATGAAATATGAGGAATCTGATCCACACCTCGTAGGTTTGGACGCAACAACAATCCTCACATGAGTAATTAAAAACATGTTTTCTAGTGAAAAGATTACTTTACTCTACTTGATTTACTCTTATCTTGCTTATGTTGTTTGTTGGTTTGCTCTGATACCAACTGTAACATGCATGGGTCGCGACACAGTTTAGTAGTTCAATGATCTAAAAGACGCTTTCTAGCACTCCCATGAAATGTCACAGTGTTTGTCAGTTAGCGAATCCCGAGTCTACTTTGCAACGAAACGTAATGACCAACCATGTTAGGATCAACCTAAATCTTTCTAGGTTTCTAACAATTAAGTCGTTCTACTGCCTTCTACTGTCGCACTAATCTAGTTTACGCAGAGCATCTAAACTGAGGTGGACTCATATCGCACTTGGTTCAACTACCCTACATTATCTAAGGTCAATACATCATCGGGATTTGAATGTTGAGAAGCCTCCCAGTTCTCTCCGGGACCACCCTGCGAACCCGTTGGGGATTTGGTCCACCCGCTTCCCTTGATAGCTTTAGTTTCCTACTTACCTAAGGGCACATTAGTGGTAACACATACAAGCAGCTTCCTTATTTAATCCATTAGTCACATGTTCCTTTACGTAGTTTTGTGCACTCACACAAAAATAGATCAGACAAATTCCTTGAAAGTAAACTTTATATTAAAATTTCAATTGAGATACAAATCCCGTCCATGGGACAATTCCCGCAATCTGTAAGGATGCCTCTTATTTTCCTCCAAGTTTTCGACCTTGCACTAGAAATAACAGGGTCTCTAGATTCCTTCCCAAGTCACGTATACTATCTAAGAGGATCTGGGGGCATGGAATTTACAACCAAAGTCCCCCCTGGCACCCGAGCATCCTCCTACGAACAGACATTTCTACGGAGACACTTCTCACAATGGGTTCAGTCCACATTCTCAACATGGTTATCAAAAAAAACCCCTTAGATAGGGCTGGCGACTAGCTAGGGCTGCTCAACATGCCTTTTCCAGGTGTTTCAACCTGAATCCAATTTGAAAGATTTTCTTCTTATCAATTCCTTTGTTAGATGACTCCTTTTCCAAACAGGTGTTCCTAAGTACAAACACAAGCAAAAATGCACAATATGTACTAGACAATTATTTATTCTCTCTACCAAAGGAAATTTCGATTGATGTGATAGCATCTAGTCTCGGCTTTATCCAATTATCGTCCAAGATTTCCAAAGATAACCTAATTTAATTTCCTCATTCTTTTGAATGAAAAAGTAACCTTGCAATGTTGATTGCAATGTGGGACATTGTTTTCCCTATAACAAAACCCTAGTATTCATTTGAACTAGGGTTTGTCGCATAATTGATATAGTTACTTAAGGACCTTGAATTTCTTTTAGCTTCAAGCAAGATGGGCCTTGAGAAGAATCCTTTCAACTCTTTAGATTTTGAATTTCTTTCAACTTCCTAGGAACCCTACGTATTCTATCACAAGTTCAATCTATGTTTAGTGAGATGTAATAGGATTTCCTATTATTTCAACCAAGCAAACGCATGCGAATGCATAATATCTATCCGGATTAATTACAGTTTCATGCGTATTATTGCAACTTTTCATATATATATTAGCAAGAAATTTCCATGCAATTTCTATGCAATTTAATGGCTTCTAAGTGCAATTTTAATTGATCACCTAATATGAATGTGATAAACAAATTTTTCCTAGCACACTCATTATCTCGAAACATGGTCAATTAAGTTGTGATAATTAATGTAAACATTCTTTTCTCCCAATTTCTTTTCCCTAATACAATGGGGTGCACATGATTCATAAGAGATGCATTTTTCGTAGTTGCGGTCCCTTGGTTCACGATCCCATTGGTTGTACTAGGAGTTTCAACATTTGGAGAGATCTTTCACTTGGGGGCCATCATCCGCAAGTGGATTTGAGAGATAAAGAAGGAGGAGTGGATTTGATATGGGAGAGTATAAGACAAGATGACTTAGTGGAAGACTCCCTCACAATCTCTAGGGGTAGCTCCTCTCTCTCTCTCTCTCTTTCTCTCAATCTCTTGGAGGGGTATTCTTCTACTTCCCTCTCTCTACCTCTCTCTCATAGTCTGTCGGGGTCTCCTTGTGCTTTTTTAACTACTCCCCATGCCTCATATTTATAACTAAACTAGAGAAGAAGGGTTGTGCTAAGAAAAAGAGCTCTTTATGGAGGGGATCTTGGAAAAATCAGCAATCTTATGCTCAAATCACAATTCTAATAGTTCCATTGGCTCTAAAAAGGGAGGTAAAACCCAAGACACTTGCTTAGAAATCTTTCAGATTACTCATTCTTCTTCTCCCTATTCGAAGTGTTGTTTACTGCCTGTAAACTGCGATCGCAACGCGCGCAATTTCGCCAATCCTTATTTTTTTTGTACTAAATCTCCAAAACAAGCTGAAAAAACCACTTGCTCTTTTTACATGACATCATGTTCTAGAAATCTCCATAACTTTTTTAGGATATCTAATATATCTAAAATATGCTAGTTTTGCCTAAAAATCTAATATTTTTGGACCATCCATACTATACACATTAACACTAGTGATTAATATGGCTCACAACTCTCGTTCATGTTGTAACTTCCATGAAGGGTGGCTACAGTCCTTGTCAATCCAAGAAAAATGTCAGATTACGACTCTCACTAACTTATTAATTGACTAACTAACTTTCAAACTAACCAACTAATTTTTAATTGCGTGGAAGTATTACATCCTCCTTCCCTTAGATAAATCGGGATGTCCTCATCTTGAGAGAAACCGTGGGTATTTTTGATGAAGAGCATTCTCATCTATCCATGTAGCTTCTTCTTTGGCGTAGTCTCTCCACTGGATGAGATATTCCCTAAGAGTTCTACGTCTCAATTGTCTCTCCCTAGTATCTAGGATTTTATTTGGTTGTAGCTCAAGGACTCCTTGGCTAGGCATTACAATTTGTTGATCACTCAGTACATGGCTAGGATTAGACACATATTTCTTTAGTAGACTAACATGAAATACGTTGTGAACTTTTACATTTTCAAGAAGTTGAAGTTTGTAAGCATTAGGTCCTAGGCTTTTGAGGATCCTGTAAGCCCCGCAATATCTTGGGCTAAGCTTTTTAAATCCTTCCAAGGATAAGGAACCCTTCTTGGATTGTACACGAATGAAAACCATATCCCCCTCCTTGAAGAGCCAGTCTTGCTTATTCAAATCTGTATAAGTCTTTTGCCTATCCTTGGTGGCTTTGATTTCTTGCCTAATGGCCTTAACCAATTCATCCATTTCTTCTAACATCTTCTTGGAAGCCTCTACCCTTAAAGTAGGGTCCAAGAAATTTAATGGAGAACAGCAATCATGACCATACAATGCTTGGAAAGGTGTCATTTGAATGCTTTGCTGGAAGGAAGCATTGTAGGCGAGCTCCACCAAGGGTAGATATTGGATCCACTTCTTGGTTTCATGACAGCAATATGCTCTAAGCATATCTTCAATCACTCGATTGACCCTTTCTATTTGGCAATTAGTTTGAGGATGATAGGCTATGATAAAACAAAGATGAGTTCCAATTACTTCAAATATCCCTCTCCAGAAATGAGATGTGAAAAGGGGGTCTCAATCAATCATGATCCTTTTGGGTAGACCATGGAGTCTAAATATCTCCTTAATGAACAGTCTGGCAATATCAATATCTAAAGCCTTATAATTTGTCTTTACTAGAATGAGATGTGACTGGAGGTAACCCAACAACAAAGTCCAAGCTGATAAATTTCCACTTCATCTGAGGGATGTCGAGGGGTTGTAGCTTTCCAAGCATCTTGACATACTCTGCCTTGATGCATTGGCAAGACAAACATTCTGTGACATATTTGAGTACATATCCCTTAAGTCTTTCCCAATGATAGCTCTTCCTGACCATGTTGAGGGTCTTCGCATATCGTGGATGACCAAAGAAAGCGGAATCATGTGCTTCCCAAAGTATCCATTGTTTAAGTCTTTGGCTCGAAGGAATACATTGTCTTGTCTTGACATAGATTAGGCCTTCATAGACAGAGTACTCTTGGTAGTTAGCTTTGAGTTTGGGACTTTGGTCCTTTTCTAGGATCTCCTTTATCATTTTCTGATATTGTGGGTCATGCTTAGAGTCCTCCCTAGCCAATTCAAGGATAGGGTTGCCTGACATTGACACCATGGTGGCTAGTGATCCGGCCGTCAAAGGTTCCTCCATAATGAGAGAGTTGAGGAGCACTTTATGACTTAAGGCATCTCACCACATTTTCCTTGCCATGTCTATATCTGATTTCAAAGTCATACTCTTGTAGCACCTCTATCTAGCGGCATTGCCTCATGTTGAGGTTCTCCATTTTGATGCTCTTATGGTCCGTGACCAAGGAGAATTTATTTCCGAGCAAGTAGTGCCTCCAGAGTTTGAGGGCATGAATGATAGCCAACAATTCCAAGTCATGAGTACCATAATTTTTCTCATGTGTTTTTAACTTCCTTAAGGAATATGCCATGGGATGACCTTATTTCATTAGTACACAACCTAGTGCAAGTGAGCTGGCATCATCTGTAACAACTTTGAACTTCTTGCTCAAGTCTAGAAGCTTCAAAATTGGCACTATCACTAAGCTATGTTTGAGTTGGTCGAAGCTTGCTTGTTCAGGGCTGTCCATACTATGGCAATGTGCTTCTTTAGTAGATATGTGAGGGGTGCCGCAACTAAGGTGTAATCTTTGATGAAGATTCTATACCATCCTGTTAGACCAAGAAAGCTATGCACTTTCTTAATAGTGGTTGGCGGGGGCCATTCTTTTACATCTTTAACCTTTGCAGGATCCATCGAGATTCCCTTTTCTAATACAATGAAGCCTAGATACTCAATATGTCCTTTGAGGAAGGCACACTTCTTCTTTTTGGCATAAAGCTTGTGCCTCCTCATGATTTCAAGGAAAATGCAAAGTTGAGGCTCATGGTCTTCTTCTTTCTTGGAGTAGACTAGGGTGTCATCAAAGAAAACAAGTACAAACTCGTCAAGGTATAGTCTAAGGATATCCTGCATTAGCATATTGAATGTAGCAAGAGCATTGGTTAATCCAAAGGACATTACTGTTGACCATATTTGATGTTGAGAGCTGTCTTTGGAATAGCCTCATCCTTGATGCTGATTTGGTATTACCCCTATTTCAACATCGGTAGGACTCTACTCAAATCATTACTGGACTCTCACCATCTGGGGTACAATACTCGATCTTAAGTCAATTTTTGAGAAGATTTTTGCCCCTTATTGGTGATTGAGTAACTTATCTCTCCTTAGGATAGGATATTTATTCTTGATGGTTACTTGATTCAGCCCTCTGTAGTCGATGCATAGCCGGAGTATTCCATCCTTCTTCTTTTGAAACAACATAGGAGCTCCCCATGGCAAACTACTAGCCCAAATGAACCCCTGATCTAAAAATTGTTTAAGTTGTCCCTTAATTTGATAGCTTCAGGAATAGACATTTTGTAATGTCTTTTTGGAACAAGTCAGGTAATGATAAAATTCTCATTTATTCAAAAGAGGTATAAGCCTCAAGTACAATCATTTGGGGGTGATAGAGATAGACTGGACAACTATTCAAAAGATACATCAACGCCAGGAGAAAAATTCCTTATTGGATTCTTCTACAGGGACAAAGTAGTAATATGGTTTTGGGGAATGGATTCTCAAGAAGCGATAAGTCATGGGAAGTTCAGGAAATCCTGGCTTCTGATAGCCATGATGTTTGCATTGCCCCATTATTTTAATTCTATTTGTCAGCAAGACTTTGACCACCTCTTCATAGATGTAGCAAGTCTGTTCTACCTACCGGCATCCTATGTGCAGGATCGAGTTCACATGTGCCTCATAAAAGATGAATAACTTGATAACCTTCAAGTCCTCCAACCATTTTAGCCTCTTCACATTGTTTTGAAGATAAGCAAACTAGTTGGCATCTATGTAGCACTAACCTACACTCCAAGTCTAACGCCTTTCCACAAACAATGGTTTACTCTTATCTTGCTTATGTTGTTTGTTGGTCTACTCTGATACCAACTGTCACGTGCCTGGGTCGGAACACGTTTTAGTAGTCCATCGGGATTCTGATCTAAAAAAGATGCTTCTTGGCACTCCCATGGAATATCACAGTGTTTGTCAGTTAGTGAATCCCGAGTCTACTCTCCAACAAAACGTATCGGCCAACCCTCTTAGGATCGACCTGAATCTTTCTAGGTTTCTAATGGTGAAGTCATTCTATAGCCTTCTAGCATCGGTCTTCAACTACTTTGCATAGAGTATCTAAATCAAGATGGACTCATATTGCACTTGGTTCAAAGAGAATGGGAAACGAGAGGGATGCATCGCTCAACCTCTCTACCCGCAGGGTAAAGTCCCATTCCGGTCCCCTAAAACGATATGAGCCAGGATTCTACCCTATATTGTCTAAGGTCAATACATCATCGAGATTTGAATGTTGAGAAGCCTCCCAGTTCTCTGGGACCACACTCTTGTAGGACAGACTCATCGGGGGTTCCACTCACCCGCTTTCCTTAATGGATTTAGTTTCCTACTTACCTAAGGACACATTAGTGGTAACACATACAAGCAGCTTCGCTAATTAATTCATTAGTCACATGTTTCTTTACGTAATTTTATGCACTCACACAAGAACAGATCAAATTAATTCCTTGAAAGTAAATTTTATATTAAAATTTCAACTAAGATAAAAAATCCCATCCATGGGATGATTCCCGCAATCCGTAAGGATGAGTCTTATTTTCCTCCAAGTTTCCGCCCTTGCACTAGTAACAGGGCCTTGAGATTCCTTCCGGAGTCACGTAGACTATTTGAGTAGGATTTGGGGTTAGGGGATTTACAATTAAAGTCCCCCCCGGCACCCAAGCATCCTCCTACGAACAAATATTTCTATGGAGAGACCTCTCACAACAGGTTCGATCCATATTCTCAATGTGGTTATCAAAAAACCCCCTTGGATAGGGTTGGCGGCTAGCTAGGGGTACTCAACACACCTTTCCCAGGTGTTTCAACCTGAATCCAATTTGAAAGATTTTCTTCTTATCAATTCCTTTGTTAGACGACTCCTTTTCCAAACAAGTGTTCCTAAGTACAAACACAAGCAAAAGTGTATAATATGTACTAGACAATTATTTATTCTCTCTACCAAAGGAAATTTCGATTTGATGCGATAGCATCTAGTCTCGGCTTTATCCTCTTATCGTCCAAGATTTCCAGAGATAACCTAATTTAAATTTCTCATTCTTTTGAATGAAGAAGTATCCTTTCAATGTTGATTGCAATGTGGGACATTGGCTTTCCTACAACGAAACCCTACATATTCATTTGAACTAGGGTTTGTCGCGTAATTCATATAGTTACTTAAGGACCTTGAATTCCTTTCGGCTTCAAGCAAGATGGGCATTGAGAAGAATCCTTTCAACTCTTTAGATTTTGAATTTCTTTCAACTTCCTGGGAACCCTATGTATTTTATCACAAGTTTAATCTATGTTTTGTGAGATGTAATAGGATTTCCTATTATTTCAACCAAGCAAACGCATGCAAATGCATAAAATCCTTCTGGCTTAGTTGCAGTTTAATGCGTATTCTTGAAACTTTTCATATATATATTAGCATGAAATTTCCATGGTTTTTTTGTGCAATTCAATGACTTCTAAGTGCAATTTTAATTGATCACCTAAGATGAATGTGATAAACAAAATTTTCCTAATACACTCATTATCTCGAAACGTGTTGAATTAAGTTGCAATAATTAATGTAAACGTTCTTTTCTCCCAATTTCTTTTCCCTAATACAACGAGGTGCACCTGATTCATAAGAGATGCATTTTTGGTAGTTGCAGTCCCTTGGTTTGTGGTTCCATTGGTTGTGGTGGGAGTTGCAGTGTTTGGAGAGATCTTTCGCTTGGGGACTATCGTCTGCAACAAGTGGATTTGAGAGATAAAGAAGGAGGAATGGATTTGAGATAGGAGAGCGTAAGAGAAGATCGCTTAATCAAAGACCAAGATAGGGGGAATTGAGCTAACTCTCTCCCTCATAGCCTCTGGGGGTAACTCCTCTCTCTCTCTCTCTCTCTCTCTCTCTCTCTCTCTCTCTCTCTCTCTCTCTCTCTCTCTCTCTCTCTCTCTTGGAGGGGTATTCCTCTACTTCCCTCTCTCTATCTCTCTCTCTCTCTCGCAACCTCTTGGGGTCTCCTTGTGCTTTTTTAATTGCTCCCCATGCCTCATATTTATAGCTAAACAAGAGAAGAAGGGTTGTGGTTGAGAAGAAGAGCTCTTTATGGAGGGGATCTTGGAAAAATCAGCAATCTGATGCTCAAATCACAATTCTGATAGTTCCATTGGCTCCAAAAGGGGAGTTAAAACTCCAAGACACTTGGTTAGAAATCTTTCAGATCACTCCTTCTTCTTCTCATTGTTCAAAGTGTTGTTTACTACCTGTCAACTATGATTGCGACGCGCACGATTTCACCGATCCTTCTTTTTTTGTATGAAACCTTCAAAACAAGTTGAAAAAACCACTTGCTTTTTTTATATGACATCCTATTCTAGAAATCTCCATAGCTTTTTTAGGATATCTAAAATATTTAAAATATGCTAGTTTTGCTCAAAAATCTAATACTTTTGAACCATCCACACTATACACATTAACACTAGTGATTAATATGGCTCATAACTCTCATTCACATGTTGTAACTTCCATGAAGGGTGGCTACAGTCCTTGTCAATCCGAGAAAAATGTTAGATTATGAATCTCAATTTTTTTATATTTTTAATTAAATAAAAATTGTTAGTTATTGATGTTAGTTAGTTTTTACTTTAGTTAGTAACCTTACTAACTTATTAATTGACTAACTAACTTTCGAACTAACCAACTAATTTTTAATTGCATGGAAGTACTACAAGACATTAGGGACTCCTCTACATGTCACAGAGGGAGTAGATTCATAAAGTCCTTGAGCACTTCCGCATGCAGGACGTGAAGCCTATTGGCTGTTCATTGCCTTCTTATGTGAAGGCATCACAGGCCGCCGAGTATCCTCAAACAAATGAGCAAAGGACTGAGATGGCTAAGATTCCCTAGGCATCCGCAGTCTTATGTATGCCGTGATAGCTACTCATCCAGATATTGCCTTTGTAGTTGGTGTTGTGACACGCTATATGGCCACACCTGGCAAGAAGCATTAGGATGTTGTAAAGAAAATCATGAGGTACCTGAAGGGAACTGCATATATGTGCATATGCTATGGCAACCAGGGTATAGGAGTCATGGGGTACACTGACTTTGATTATGCAGGACATGTAGATAGTAGGAAGTCCACTTCTAGGTATGCGTTCACCTGTGCTGGTGGTGTCCTCTCTTGGATGTCTAGGGTGCAGAAGTGTACGACTCTTTCCACCACTGAGGCCAAGAATGGTGCAGCCATTGAGGGTTGCAAGGAGGCCATATGGTTAGGCTGTTTGGATCATGACCTTGGTATTGATGTTATCCCTACACTGCATTCGAATTCTGTGAGTGCTATTCAATTAGCCAAGAATCTGGTCTTCCATGCGAAGATGAAACACATTGAAGTGAGGTATCACTTCATATGTGGGGTCATTGAGGACAATTCCATTGACCTTGTCAAGATCTTGATTGACCAAAATCCTACATATCTACTCACCAAAAGCCTTTCTACAGAGCGCTTTGCCTTCCTCAAGAGATTGATGGGTGTAGGATGAGATGACGTCTTTCCTCATCCTATTGTACATGTGTACATGTTGTACAGTCTATTCTTTTTTCTTTTTCACTCCTCACTAGGGTAGATTCTCCTTTAAGTGGAAGGTTGTTGGGGGTAAACGTGCCTCAGCCTAGCTACCTATGTATTACTACACTGACAATACTCGCGTCTACACACTGCAGGCGGTGGGCGCCTGTCACCGTCACTTTATTCTTTATTCTTTTAGTGACATATAAATAAAGGGAAGGCCGAACACACATTGTGACTGTTGGAGTTCCCATATTGTGAGTCTCTCTCTCTCTCTCTTGCTCTTGCTCTCCTGCCATAGCTCTCCCGTGCAAGCTTCAATCATTCTCACCTTAAAATTTTGATTTTCCATATGAAGATTGACCCTAGCTCTTCGAATAGGGAAATCCATAGTTTGGGAAGTAAGGGATAGCCCAAGATTTCCTTATGGGGAGAGATTCCATCAAGGGATGGTGGGCTCATAGTAGTGCATCTTGAGGTCAAAAGGCTTCATAGCCTTTGATTATCCATTCAAAAGTGGATTTAAGCCTTGACAAAGTGAGCTACTTGTGTTATGTCATTTGGGAGATGTACTTTAGGAGGGAAAAGAAAACATGAGTAGTTCCTCTCCATGGATAAACCTTGTTGTCTTAAGCTGAAGAACTCATCTATTCTATGGATTTGGTAGGCTAGGGATAGGTATGTTTCTAGGCCACCTTCCTTGATTTGTTGCCAAGTTTGGGATATCTCAATAATAGCCTTGTCATGATGCCATTCTTTCCACCATAAACAAGATCATCTAGTGAGATGTAATCAGTCGATCATACCCTAGTTGACTACACTCATTAAAGCCATAGAAAAGTAGTCTTCCATTTGCTTGATCCATGGCTTGGTGTTTGTTTTTATATTGAATCCTTCACTGTTAAACTCAAGTGGTTTAACTTGCTTTAATTGAAACTTCTTTTCCTATTAACCAACCAAGGAAATTTACGATGGGGATACCTAAAACGTGCATACTAACATTAGACAATATAAATTATTCACATAATCAAAAGCTCAAGTTTTATTACTTCAATTTTTGATATATTGTATAAGGCTTTTAGTCATGAAACTTAGCCACATGTATTTATTTGTATACAAGAGGTTTCCCATAGAATTTAAGGAGTAGATAATGACTTGGATGTTTGGGGAATCCCCTAACAATATAGTCATTATGGTTTTTTTTTGTCAACTTAGATGAGCTATTCTATCAAGAGGTAGGATGTTCATAACTTGATCATAGATATATTAATCTTGATTGATACTTTAATAATTCATAGTTATGATGGTTTTTACTTGTGGCTCTTCAAACAAAAATATCTTGACAAGTTTTTGAGTTCCTCTCTCCATCAAATTATTTTAAGATTTGTTTCAATATAGGCTAACATTTTGATATCAATAAAGCAGTAGACGTCATGCCTGGTATTAAAAGAATATTCCAACAAATATAGAGTAGATTGATACATAAGAAATTATGCCAAGATTCATCTTGAATCAATCTATATGCAACAAATTAGATTAATTTAATACAATTATATATTTCTTTATTAATATCAAAAGGTTGGACTATCATGAAACAAGTCTTCTCACCCCAGCGAATGCATAGCTAATTGATACATAGTATGAAAAACTAGGAAATAATGTCAAGATTCGCCTTGAATCTATATGTGATAAAGAAGATTAATTTAACACAATGATATATATGTTGAAGACAAAACAACTCAATTTTAAAAAAACTATATTACTTCTTTATTTATATAGAAGGCTTTTTTTTACTCAAAAGTAATATGATATACACAATCAACAATGGAACTATTGAAGCGAGATAGCTTCATTTTGGGTGGCTCACTAAGGATACCTACTTTCCATGATATTAAGGCATATTTTAGTGTTTTTAAACAAGCATGCTACCACATTGTGTTGACATATAAAAGTAACTTCATTAATTAGTGTTTGCATAGGGTTCATTAGTATGCCCCCTTAAGATGTGAACGTTAAGCAATCCATTTAAAAACAAACTTATATTTTATTTTTACTCTCATGCATACAATCACTTCAAAAAGTAAACCAACCCAAAACTAGGTTACCACCCTTTCCCTGATCACACTGGGCTTGTATAGGTTTCCAACCCTATTTTAGGTCTGGGATTGAGACTTCAACTCAAATCAAAGCCCCACTACTTCCTATCCACCACCATAAGGATGAACCTTTCTATATGGAAGAGATCAAACATACTTAAGTGGTAGTCATCCATATTAGGTAGTATACAAATACTCCAAGTGAAGAGTGATTGAGGTGACCCTACGAATGACAACATGCCTCATTCCCATCAAGTTGCTATAGCCACATACATAATTAATATAATTCTTTTCACACCTTGAAGCAACACAATCAATCATTCCTTTTTTTAAAAATTCAATAAATCAACTAATAAAATTTTCTATGATCTCTGAAGCAAACAAAGTTTAGGTGCAAATTTTGTGAGGTTTTGATGGGGGGCAAGGGGGGGGGGGGGGGGGGGGGGGGGGGGGGTTTGGATCAACATGATCTATGCACATGTGGGGGCTGCAAAAGGTTGTCCCCTTATTTCCCTGAATCCCCTTCTACAATAACGCTTTTTAGCCCTTAGTTTTTTTTATTATTTTCTTATTTTTATATAATTATGAGATTATTTTACAATATTAAACAAAGTTTAAAAAATTGTGAAAATTTATTAATGTTTTAGGATAATATTATTTTAAGAAGATTTTGGTTAAGAAAAATACAAAAATATTAATAAGTCGAATTAATTCATAAAAAATCATGAAATTTTGAGAATAATTGTGAAAAGAGTAACTTTAATTAGAAAAAACTTACTAACTAGTAAAATAATTCAAAAAAGTAGCTTTGGATCCATAAAGATTTCAAAATAATCTTGAAAAATGTAAAATAATATACTTTTAGAAATTCTATTTACTTTATAAAAAATAATGTTCATTTAGAAAAGCATTAATTTATTTAGTTTAAGCTATTTTGAGTAGAAACGCATGGTGAATAGGCCAAGTTGAGTATATTTGACAACAAAATTTTAGGTATGTTACATATTTAGTCTCCCATTCTATGTGTATTTAGAGGCTTGTCGCATGCTCTAGATTTAGATTTTAGGAAACAAGTATTTTCTAATTTAGCCTCGCATTCTATATGTGTTTGAGGCTTACCTCACACTCCAAAAGTGGGATAATGAGATTAATTGCTTGTGTTGTGCTACATAAGATCTTTGTACTCACGCTCACAATAGAAGTAAAAACTTTCTTGGATTCAGTATTGCCTATCTTAGAAGCTTGCATTCGCACTTCATACTGAATCAAAGTAATAGAACATTCATTTTTGCATGTGTTAGTGGCTTATCTCATGCTTTAAAAAATATTTAAATAAAAATATACTTATATTTGTGTTGTATTTGAAGCTTTCACTCACACTTACAATATAAACAAAATATTTCCTTGGCCCTAGTGTTACTAGCATACAAATATTAAAACCTTCATTTTTCATGTGTTAGAGAATATATGCATTTTCACACATATAAATGTTTTGAGTTAACAATGTTTTGAAAATGACTGTGCTTGTATTTGTTTGTTTTAGATCACATAAAGTTAAATAATTATTTTTAAATAGCTTCAAGTTAAATGTTATTTTGACTGTTGAAAATGTTGTTGTTGCTTGCATTTTTAAATCTAATGTCAAATAAAATTTATTTATAATATTTTGAAATAATATTCACTTAAGTTTTCTTTTATTCATCTTATACATGGCAAGTGGTGACATAACTTATATTTGTTGTGTATTTGAGGCTTTCACTTACACTTACAATATAAACAAAAGATTTCCTTGGCTTTGGCATTACTAGCATATAAATATTAAAACCTTCATTTTTTCACGTGTTAGAGAATATATGCATTTTCACACATATAAACATTTTGAGTTAATAATGTTTTGAACATGAGTGTGCTCGTAATTGTTTGTTTTAGATCACATAAAGTTAAATAATTATTTTTAAATAGAATCTAGTTAAATGTTATTCTAACTGTTGAAAATGCTCGTTGTTGCTTGCATTTTTTAATCTAATATCAAATAAATTTTATTTATCATATTTTGAAATATCATTCACTTAAGTTTTCTTTTGTTCATCTTATACATGGCAAGTGACATAACCATCTCAAAGAGCCAAAGAAAATACATTAGTCAAATTGTATGTCAATATTTATACGAATGCAATGAGTATCATCTTCGACCAATATTTGGCAGTGACAACAAGGGCACATATGACAAGGTGCAGTGAAATTAGGCATATCATGGGTTAAGTTTTGGTCATAGCACTATCCCAACCCTTTTTTCAACAATTAGCATTTGAAGAAATAATGAAATTAGTGTATCAACTCCTACAAATGTGTAATGGAAAGGCAAATTAGAAGGCTCCTCATGCTAATAAGCATGACTGGATCCAAAAGCAATGATGATGCATTTGCAATAGGTGTGCAAGAGAGCACAACGAAGCCCCAAGGCCACATAGAGTCATATAATGCCCCTAGCATATGCATTTTGTGACCCTCTTGTATTTCTTTTTAATTTGAGCCCCATTTGGGAGAGGAAGCATTTGCATTCTTTTCCAAGGTCAAGGTCAACAATAGAGCCTTTCTTGACCATGTTTATGCAGGAAAATGTTTAAAAACACATGAGCATTGAAATGGTCACACTGCAAAAAGCCACATGCATCCCATTTAAGCACATGGGCATTATTGTTCCACTAGGCTTGTTCACAAACCTGAGCAAATGATGCTTATCTTCAAATAGTGGAATGGAGGCCATTTACAACAATGGCTAAATATGCTGAAAGGAGATGCAATTAGGCTAATACCTAAATATTTCATGATGATGGAAGGGATTCTATAAAAAATTTAATCTAGCATATGGATCATTATTAATGGTCTCCTACACCTATTAAATTTATGCATTCCAATAACTTTATGCACAATGATCTTCATGCATGCAACAATTTGTTGCGTAGTGGCACACATGGCAAATTATAAATTGGAATAGTAGATTAGGGATGATCTACTACATATCCTACAACTAGCACTTTTCCAAAGCTCGCTAATCTAAATCCCTATATTAGAAGAGATTCTCTCACAAGATATTACTATGTAAGTCCCAACATATTCTTTTGAATCTTCATCCTCATAATAATATGCACTAAGAGATGTATAGTGTTGCCTATATAATCACAAATTTGCTAGAGCGTGCACCTCCTAGCCCCCAAACTCATGAAGATATTTCTATAAAATTCAAATCATATGCTATACAATGATTAGATAAAGATACTTTCAAAAGAAAGATAGCAAAAGAACTAGTACCTCTACTATTTATAGCATCATGTGTAGGCATTCCGATTGCAAAAATTAATAGGCTACACCCAAAATTCGATCAATGAGATGTTTTTTCTAGCAATGTTTAACATTTTTGTTTCCATTTGTTTATTGATATTATGAATGTTAATCTTTTATACATGTAAAGGAAAATATCTTTCATTTTATTTACTAAGTTCATAATTCAATATATCAAGTCTCAAGTTTCAAGTGTAGAATTATATTTTTATTTAAGGTTATGTTTCAAACTGTAGTGATTATAACATTTCCATTGTGTTCATCATATCCTCTCTCTCTCTCTCTCTCTCTCTCTCTCTCTCTCTCTCTCTCTCTCTCTCTCTCTCTCTCTCTCTCTCTCTCTCTCTCTCTCTCTCTCTCTCTCTCTCTCTCTCTCTCTCTCTCTCTCTCTCTCTCTCTCTCTCTCTCTCTCTCTCTCTCTCTCTCTCTCTCTCTCTCTCTCTCTCTCTCTCTCTCTACTCTTTCTTATTCTAAAGTGTGAGATAGCGTTCAATCCAATAGAACAATTTTCAACTCTAAATTTCTTATAAACTTATTTTGGAGTGTGAGAAAGTTTGTAATACAACAAAATAAGCTCTTAACTATTACAATCATCCTACAACATGAGAATTTCTCTAACATATTACAATGATTAGCCTTTAATTTTATATATATATATATATATATATATATATATATATATATATGACTAAATTATTTATAAACTTGACTCATTTATGTATTAATTTTTATCCCATTTGGATTTTTCAATTTGTAAGCTTTATGTAAATTCAAGTAAGATGCTAGAATAGAACTACTTGCAAAGCTTGTAAAAACATGAGATTTCCTATGTATATAAAGAAATCTCTTTAAACGAAGATTTTACAATCAAAAAGACTTTTGATAAAAAAATTAAATAAAAATTTAAGCACTATTCCTCTATTTCTTAAAGTAGTGATGTATCACCGAATAATATGCCCAAATTTTAGGGGCTAACATAGAATTTAACTATTATTTGTCTTAAATTTGTTTTTTTGTAAGAGGAAAAATAAAAGAATGGGGATAAAATACTAGCTACACTCGCTGATATAAAAGGTGTAAGAACTTGATTTTTTCATCATCCTTATCATAATATAAGTCTCCTTCATCTTTCTCTCTCTCAGCCTTCATGGCTGCCTTCTATCTCTTTTGGTCTTTCTCTCTCCTTTTTTAGTATTTCTATCTCCTCGTTACTCTCTTTCTCTCTTTTACATCTCTTCTTCTCTCTCTTTTGCAGTCTTCTCTCTCCTCTTTTTCTCTCTCTAGTCCTCTCCATGACCATTGGTAGTAGAGCTTCTCAAGTTCTTGATCCAATTAGTCATATTTCATTTAGTTCTCCCTTTTATGTCACACAAATCCAAGAAACTTTCAGGTACTCAGGTACATACATGGACAAGGAGCAACAATGAAGTGACAAGAGGTCCATAGACCAAAAGGACAGCAAGCCTACAACATTAATGGAGCCTTGGACCAAGTTTGGTGGTTGGCAGGAAGGCTAAAGTTAGCAACTTATTGGTCATTTCATGCCATTTTTGAATATATTTCTCTTAAAACTATGGTAACAAGGGTTAATGGATGATATAGTTACTATTACTTTTTAGAGAGTCTTTCTCTCTCTTCCTTTTCAAGCTCCTCTCAAGCTTCCATGGAGAAGATCATCCCATTCTTCCTTCCATCTTCTCCCAAAGGTCAAATGGACATTGTCAAAGCTTTCTGACCATTCTAGGCATCATTCCAAGCAGGAGATTGAGTGGTTGAACTCCATAGTTGCTCCAAGGGCCAACCCCAAAATTTTCAGCACATTTTGTGCTGATCCCATCTGGGCAAACCAGCCCCTCTAGTAGCTCACACTCATCCTTAGTGGCCTACTCCATCATCTCATAGTAGTTTCTAGCAGGATTCAGGGTCTCTTTCATCCTCTTTGGCATTTTCTTGAGTTCTTGAGACCCTAACAGGTGTAGTCCAGGATAGCCATGGATTCTTGCTCAAAGCTTCTCAATACTTGAAGGCTTTTGTCTCTTTTCATCCAGGATCACTTATCTACAAGTACATTTGAAGTTTGAGGCATCAAGGAGCATGGATTGGAAGATTGAAGCAAGATTGAGAGCATTCCATTTGGGGCAGCCATATCCATATTATGGAAGCTTCATGATCCTTCAAGGTCTACTCAAGCTTTGGACTTGTGACTTCAAATTGGTGGTCTACACCAATATTAGAGCTTCTTTACAAGATTTGGGAGGCATTGACACCTGGAGGGCATTATGGAATGCCATTTTGGATTATTCTATTTCCAAGCTCTCTTATTCAAGCTGTGAACTATCTTAGAGCTCCATTACTTCCTTCCATTTGAAGAATCCTTCATCTTCAAGCTCAAAGGGAAAAGTTTTCAATGACTATTAACAGGATAAAGGGAAAAAACTTAGACATGCATCTATTATACTTTCTTAAGCCTTGCTAGGACAACGTATGCCCGAGGAGTCCACCTTATAAAACATGTAAGATACCATATAAATTCAAAGGAAAGGGTGTTTTATTTAGTAAAATTTAAAGGATTGTATTTACAAAAGATATTTTAAATTATAATTTGAAAAAACACATAAGTTTAGTAAAGTAAAAGGGGCCATTTTATGACCTTATAGCATGTAAAGAAAGGATATTTCTTAATATCCTTTGTACACACATTATATAGATGCTTTTTTATAGGTTCACCCCCCAAGAAAGTATGTAGGAGACAATTTAGCATGAGCTAATTTGAACAAAGAGAAGCTAATGAAATTTATGTCCATTCTTTGTTGAGCATTACAATCATGGAGTATGGTGGAGCATTATGGAGCAATCTTGGAGGCTATGGTTACTAAGCCCTTCTTCATCAAGCATTAAGAGGTATTTAGCTCTCTCTCTCTCTCTCTCTCTCTCTCTCTCTCTCTCTCTCTCTCTCTCTCTCTCTCTCTCTCTCTCTCTCTCTCTCTCTCTCTCTCTCTCTCTCTCTCTCTCTCTCTCTCTCTCTCTCTCTCTCTCTCTCTCTCTCTCTCTCTCTCTCTCTCTCTCTCTCTCTCTCTCTCTCTCTCTCTCTCTCTCTCTCTCTCATTTCATCCTATTGTTGAGCCTAAACCACTTGTTGGAGAGATGCAGGAGCTAAATAATGCATTAGATGAAGGTTTCATTACTTGAATGCTACCCATTCTACTTCAGTCCTATGATTATGCCTTCTTTGCATTAGAAAGAGTTGCTTCATGCTAAAAATTCATTGGTGATTGATACTCTTTCTAAGCTTAACCATTTGGATTGTTGGTGATTATAAAGAAACTATTGAAAATCCATTGTAATAAGGGTAAGATATCAGTGAGTCGTTGCATCGTAAGCCCCTTCCCTATTCCCTTCAATTGATTCCATTTTTAAATCCTTGCATCTCATGAAAAGTAAAGATCTCAATCCCTCAATGCATCTCATGCTGGTTGTTTAAATAAAAATGTTTGTCATATATATATCGGATGATGTAATCAAGGGCAATGCCAAGCAAGATGGCAAGTCAATAGTGGGGTGACCCCCCCCCCCTTGCCATTAAAGACCATGAGTGAAAGGGTGCACAACTCAGGGACTTTGCCCACCTCTTGATGATCCAAAGCCCAAAACTTGTTTGGAGATGCAAGTAACCCTTTCGATAGCAAGGAAGTGGTATGCCATTGATGTATTCATGTTTGGGATACACTCTTATGTATGGGATGCACTCTTGATTGAAGATGTATGAGATGTACTCATGAGAATGTATATGTAGTCATTAGCAGTGGAATGCCTATGCTTGTGTTGCATATGAGATGCCTAAACTTGGTCATCTTGGCATTGAGATACTTATGCTTACCAGAGGTACACCGATGCAAACAATGATTTGGGCTATGTTGGCAATGTATCATGCCATTATGACAAAGGTTTCAATCATATAGTAAAGGACCAACCTTGACTCGTATAGGGTGTTGTGAACTTTCTACTTGCAATTATAGAGGTGTACTTAATCCTAGGAGTAAAGATCCAAGTCTCACAGGGTGCTTACAGGTATTACCGAGGCTCTTGCTCAATTTGGAAGCTTGATTTGGATCCTAGAGGGTATTTACAGACCCAAACAGGCCTCTCACAACAGCTGCAAATAGGATGTTGGACTACACGGTTTAGCCACACATTTCTTATTACAAAATTTTTTATATAAGACCTATTATTGCATGCTTGTGCTCATTGCGTAGAGGGGATCAAAACTTTTGATTTGAATTAGAAAGTTTTGCAATCAAAGTTGCCTAGCTCAAGATATTACCATTTTTGTGATAGGCGATTGACTTGGATGGCACTTTGCAATGGCAGGGAATAAGGAAAAAGCAAAGGCAAATGAGGATGTACACCAACAAATCAGGGATGCCAATGACTTAGAAACTAGAAAAAACCTTGGAGTCAATTATGAAGAGTATTCGCAAGACATGGGAAGCTTTAATGCTCTAGATCACACGTAATGTTTGCACGAAACAAGGGATGCTAAAATACATGAAGCCATGATGGAAAAACATGAAGTTATGATGGTGGGCATATCAGTAAACACAGTCAAACATGTAGAAATGATAAATGAAATGCACCAAATGAGAGCCACTATGGATACCCTTGTTGGCCAATTCACTAAGTCGATGAAATTTCATATGAAAGGAAAAGATCAAGAGGATAGATCACATGTACATGCTAAAAGAGTGACTCTCCCATCAGTAAATGTAAGCTCTCAGGGTATCTTGGGAAAATTTTGGTTTCCTACTAGCAATTTTGAGCATGGGGAGCCTTTGCATAGGTAAGAACAACCAATGGGAAATGCACTATCGGGTACTTCTCAATTTCCACAAGGTCCCATGCCTTCCACAAGATTTCAACACTCTTTTGGAAGAAATTATTCCAATAAAAGCACCTTCCTTGGCAACCGTACTAATCAGCCTCAATTTGGATAGTTTGGATAGCCCTCTCACCATGAATGGAAGCTAAGGAATAATATCATTTTCTCTAAGTTCAATGATCAATCATCATCCCCCACAAAACTTGAAGAGTGGCTCTCAAAACTTGAGGACTACTTTGACATTTTGCCAGGGAGCAATGACCAAAAGATTCACTTTGCCACTATACATTTGGAAGAGTTCACTCACATGTGGTGACAATATATAAAAAGAGAAAATCAACAAGTAGACACTTGGGATGTATTCAAGGCACTTATGGTGCAAGTTTTTGTGTCACCTATGGAAAAAGAGAAGCTTGCTCTTCAATGGTACAGCCTAGAGTAGCAAGGTCTCACTATTCAGGACTACACCAAATAATCAATTTCTCAACCTCACCATGTATGTGGAATCAGTCAGTGATGATGCTAAGCTAGACAAATACATATATGGGCTCGATCCCCAATTTTTGGCTAACGTTTCAACTCAATCTCCTTTAGATTTTTTCAAGGCCATTGGGTTGGCTGAAAGGTACTCTTAGAAGTATCGTAGGAATACTTCATTTCAATCACATTATGGACAACAAAGGGGAGTATCTCAACCATATTTTGGACAGCAAAGAGGGCCTATGCAATCATCTTTTGGAAAGCAAAGAGCTATTGTGAGACAAGGATGGTTTGGGTCCAATTATGGTAATATGCCATTCAACACTCCTAAAATTCCCACATACCCACCTTCAATGCTTCAAGATAGCAAGGTAATTTCAAGACAACAAACTGTGTAAGAATGGATAATAAACAAGGGGATGTATAGGTGCAGTACTTTTACAGGAGCATGGGGTGATTGCATTTGAAAGCCATAAACTTGTTGAAAATGAGATGGTGATGAATGTCTATGACCAAGGAAATGCTGGCCATCATCCATGCTATTAAAAGGTGGCACCATTATTTATATGGTAGCAAATTTAGAGTCAAAAATGACCACAGGGTACTCAAGTGTTTCTTATCCCAATCTAATCTCACTCCTAAGCAACATAGATGGGTAGCCACTTTGCAATAGTATGATTTTGATATCACATATACTCATAGGAAGGACAATATAGTGGCTAATCCCCTATCAACAATGTGGGCATGCAAGGTCTCAGCCATCATGGAACTTCATAGTGACTAGATAGATGAGTTTCAGGAGAACTATTTGTTGGATGTTGATTTCAACCATATTCTAAACTTGTTGAAAATGAGATGACGATGAATTTCTATGGCCAGGAAATGCTGGCCATCATCCATGCTATTAAAAAGTGGCACCATTATTTATATGGTAGCTTATTTAGAGTCAAAAAGTGACCCTAGGGTACTCAAGTGTTTCTTATCCCAATCTAATCTCACTCCTAAGAAACATAGGTGGGTCGCCACTTTTCAGAACTATGATTTTGATATCACACATACTCATGGGAAGGACAAAAAAAGTGAAGTTTTTGGGCATTTCAAAACTCTTAAAGCTATGGTTGAAAAAGAAACAGGCCTGCAGATAAAATGCCTAAGGTCAGATGGAGGGGGAGAGTACCTCTCAAATGAGTTTGCAAGGTTCCTGCAGGAGCATGGCATAAAGCAGCAATATTCATGCAGTCATACCCCACAACAAAATGGAATTGCAGAAAGGAAAAACAGGCATATTGGAGAGGTATCTCGTGCCATGCTCAATGAAAAAGACTTGCCAGATTTTTATTGGGCTGAAGCAGTTGCTACAGCAGTCTACATAATGAACAGGACTCCCACTGCAGCAATACATGGAATGACTCCAGAGGAGAGGTATACTGGTAGGAAACCAGATATTTCTCATTTGAAAATTTTTGGTTGCATTACCTATGTACATGTGCCAGATGAGTTGAGATCCAAGTTGGATCCAAAAGCTGAGAAGTGCATCTTTATTGGTTACTCTCTGCAGCAAA
>NW_028229799.1:0-74671 GCF_053477565.2 Lygodium microphyllum | reverse complement strand
AAGGACAGGCGTCCCCATGAACTTCTCGCACAAAGAATCCTCTTTCTGTATGAGCCCCGGTCATCTAAGTTTACGGAATCCACCGTAAAATCTCACGGAATCCACCGTGGCATATGCCTCCTAGCATCATACCCCCGGGGTGGGATAGCACTGGTGCGCAGATCGGTCACAGATAGCTCACGTGGTGAATCCCGGAAGGTCGCCAAGAACAATGAACTCTACCTTTTTGCACAAAAACCAATGTAAAAGCATGCACGACAAGAGGCAAGAGACAAATTGGGTTCAATCTCCCCCATGCCTTGTGTGAGCGCTTCACAAAGCATGTATTTAATGTATATTTCCAATCTTCATGCTCAATAATAGCCCAATTACAAAAATATGACAAGCTTTTAACTTTTGAGTTTGCTTTCTACAAAAATAGGAAAATAAAGCTAATGGACGGTGCCCATAGAGTCTGGCACACCCAATCTCAATGTCCAAATAGAAATAACATATCCGGGCGCATAAGCGCATACAAAATAATAATCAATAATCAATGTCTCAATAGACATAACAAAATATAGGCGTGGCGCCTATCAAAATATAGTCCAAATGTCGAATACCCGCTAGACTCCAATGCTTTCCTCCGCCACTGCTGCTATCTCTACACATCAACTGAAGCATTCACAATCGTTAGTAAGATAATACAATTAAACCGACAAAAGTGAATACCTAGCAGTCTTCAGCTACATAAATAAATCAACTGGTTAGAAATAAATCCTAACCTTAATTTATTACGAGTGCGCACTCTAAACTCATAAACGTTTATTAATTTAATATGCATTTTGCAGAATCACCCGCTATGGAATCACCCATGTACATACTAAATTAATGAAACGCCCGAAAAGGACAGGCGTCCCCATCAACTTCTCGCACAAAGAATCCTCTTTCTGTATGAGCCCCGATCATCTAAGTTTACGGAATCCACCGTAAAACCTCACAGAATCCACCGTGGCATATGCCTCCTGGCATCATACCCCCGGGGTGGGATAGCACTGGTGCGCAGATCGGTCACAGATAGCTCACATGGTGAATCTCGGAAGGTCCCCAAGAACAATGAACCCTACCTTTTTGCACAAAAACCAATGTAAAAGCATGCACGACAAAAGACAAGAGACAAATTGGGTTCAATCTCCCCCATGCCTTGTGTGAGCGCTTCACAAAGCATGTATTTAATGTATATTTCCAATCTTCATGCTCAATAATAGCCCAATTACAAAAATATGACAAGCTTTTAGCTTTTGAGTTTGCTTTCTACAAAAATAGGAAAATAAAGCTAATGGACGGTGCCCATAGAGTCTGGCACGCCCAATCTCAATGTCCAAATAGAAATAGCATATCTGGGCGCATAAGCGCATACAAAATAATAATCAATAATCAATGTCTCAATAGACATAATAAAATATAGGCATGGCGCCTATCAAAATATAGTCCAAATGTCGAATACCCGCTAGACTCCAATGCTTTCCTCCGCCACTGCTGCTATCTCTACACATCAACTGAAGCATTCACAATCGTTAGTAAGATAATACAATTAAACCGACAAAAGTGAATACCTAGCAGTCTTCAGCTACATAAATAAATCAACTGGTTAGAAATAAATCCTAACCTTAATTTATTACGAGTGCGCACTCTAAACTCATAAACATTTATTAATTTAATATGCATTTTGCGGAATCACCCGCTATGGAATCACCCATGTACACACTAAATTAATGAAACGCCCGAAAAGGACAGGCGTCCCCATCAACTTCTTGCACAAAGAATCCTCTTTGTGTATGAGCCCCGGTCATCTAAGTTTACGGAATCCATCGTAAAACCTCACGGAATCCACCGTGGCATATGCCTCCTGGCATCATGGGTAGCGATTTGAAGCTCTCGATCTCAACTTCGCTCTGATACCACTAGTGCACAGATTGTATGTTGTATGCTTGCGTAGTGAGCACCAGAAGGTCCCCAAGAACAAAAGAACTCTAATTTTTGCACAAAACTCAAGGTCAAAAGCATGCACGACATGAACAAGAGACCAATTGGGTGCAATCTCCCCCCATGCCTTGTGTGAGCGCTCCACAAAGCATGTATTTTATATATTAATCATCTTCAAGCTCAAATAATAGCCCAAATTATAAAATAGCATGCTTTTGGCTTTTGAGTTTGCTTTAGCACAAAATAGAAATAAAGCTAATGGGCGGGCGCCCAAAGAGTTAGGCATACGCAATACAATGTCCAAATACAAATATCATAATCGTGCGCACATGCACATACAAAAATAATAAATAAATATCCAATGCCTTAATGAATAGGTGCAACAAAATATAGGCGCCATGCCTAAGGTATGCGCCCATCAAAATATAAGTGATAACTCGAATACACGCTATCCTCCAATGCTTTCCTCCGCCACTGCTACTATCTCTACACATCAACTGAAGCATTCACAATCATTAGTAAAATAATACAATTAAACTGACAAAAGTGAATACCTAGGAGTTTTCAGCTAGATAAATAAATCAATTGGTTAGAAATCAATCCTAACCTTAATTTATCACAAGTGCACACTCTAAACTCATAAACATTTCTTAATTTAATATGTATTTTATGGAGTCACTGCTATGGAATCACCCATGTATACACTAAATTAATGAAACTCCCGAAAAGGATAGGCGCCCCCATCAACTTCTCACACAAAGAATCCACTTTGTGTATGAGCCCCGCTCAACAAATTTTATGGAATCCACCGTAAAACCTTATGGAATCCACCGTGGCATGGAATCCACCGTGAAATATGCCTCCTGGCATCAATGGCTAGGGCAGCTTGAAGGTATAGAGTGAACTCATGAAGACATAGAGCTGAAGGTAGAATGCCACATAAGTGAATTAGGTTCCAAGATTGAAACTTGGAATCATAAACACAATCTTGTGTAGCTGGACATCGACTCAGTCACTCAATTGAAAGGACAAAGGTACCATCATATATTGCATGAAAATGAAAGGCAAGTACAATGCTTTATAGGAAAGTATCTATAGCGCATCCTCCTATTGTGCTTGTGGGATTCTTGTCCTAAGCCCTCGTTGCTCCATCTAAAGAGACTGAAGTAGGTGTGATTGAAAATATCTCAACACCCCTCCTCAATTTGTGAGCAACCACCTGAAAAGTGTGGGCACACCAGAAACTTGGTAAACACCAGAGGCTGCCACAGAAAAGGCTAAGTGTGGGTACCAAAGACATGGTGGACATCCAGAGGCTGTAACAGTGGCCTCACAAAGTGTATAGAGGCTCTAGTACAAGGTTTACATGAGAAGTTTACAAGCTTATGTCAAAAGCATTAGGGCTAGGCAATACAAGGCTAAAAAATTCTATCAACATAGAAGGATTGATGAGGTTTGTCTTTCTCTTGGTGGTCTTCTTCTTCTTCTTCTTCTTCTTTTGCTCCATGGTCTTCTTGTTCTTTAGCAGCCACAAGATAGGCCTCCTGGGACCTTTTTTGGCATGGCATAACTTCTCTGTTTGTCCGGTCCTTTTGCAAAAATCACTGAAAAGTTGGTTCTTCTTGCCTTTGTACCTGCTGCCAACATATAATGCTTGCTCATCTCTAGAGGTGCTTGGTTCTTCCTTAGTTTTAGCTTCCTTTCCTCCTCTAACAGTGATGCCTGGATATCAACAAGCTTAGGGTTTGGAATATTGATTAAGGTTGTTAATACATTATTATATTCAAGAGGAAAACTTTTAAGCAGAACACTAATACAAACATTTTCTTCCATTTTAATGTTGATTCCTATAAGCTGGGTTAGAAGTCCTTCCATGTAATTTAGATGTATGGCAAGTGATGTGTTGGGGACTTCATATCAAGCCTAAAAAATTCAATCAAGAGACCATACTTTGATGGCTTAGACTGTGCACCAAACAAAGTGTCAAGTCTCTTCCATTTATCATGTGAAGTATCACAATTATCCACATGGTGGATATAGCTGTCATCTAGCTCTAGTTTGATAATGGCCTGAGCCTTATCATCATTATTTTGCCAAGTGGTTGCCAAGTCCGCATCACGAGACTTGTTTTCTTTGCTACTTGTGATGGCCTAACGACCCTTCTTCATTAGGATAAGCTTGATACAGGTCTGCCATATGTGAAACCCAACCACTTTGAGCCTAATAGTTGCAGAGTTTTTTCCCATGTTGGAGTTGCAAAGGTAGCAACAAATCAACTCTAAGAATTCTTAGTTTTTTTAAAGCTCAAAGGTTGATCTTGAGTGTGCATGTGTCAAGAGACACTAGATGAGTAGTATCAAGAGATACTAGTTATGACAAACCGAGTGTTGCTTGCTTTGGTGGACTTCAGGCCTTCAAGAACGTTCACAAATCTGCTCCAAATCTTCCAAATCCCCTCCTTGATTTGATGATGGTCTGGTTTTGTAGTAGACTCAAGTAACAAGGTGAAAAAAAACAAAGCTTGAGAAGGGCTATGCTTCAAAAGATTTGTAAGAAAAATCTCCAAAATATTTCCTCCTCAATGGTTTGAGGATAAATCTTCATGGATTCTTCAGTGGCCCAGCAAACCAGAGTGACAATGTCTTAATCCAAGTGGTAGGAGAGACAAATTAAAGAAGAGAAAAAAGCTTGAGTACTCTTGGCTATGGAGGATTGTGTTAGGGTTTCAAACCCATCTGATAAAAATGACGATAGCATCGTGTAGGGACGGTTTTTTGACAAACCCTCTGGTGAAGAAAAAGCTTACATGTGGTACTTGAGAAGTCCTATGGTCGCAAGTTAAAGCACTACGTGCAGATGGAGCCTGACTCGTAGGACTAGGTGACAACGTGATCAAGTCAGTGAATGCAAATTTCTAGAATGGGAGTCAAAGATCATCAATGTCTATGATTGAGGTATCAAGAGGGAGTGCCCTAAGGTTAAGAAGATATGCCCCGAAGAAAGCTTCAGCTGATATGGCCTAGTTGAAGAGATCCACAAGCTCCAAGGTGGGTAGCTGCAATCTAGCTATGGCAGACAAGAGGCTTGAGTGAAGTTGGAGGTAAAAATGGAGTTGATCATGAATTCATGAGCTCGCATTGAGCTGGATAGAAATGGTTTAGAGTTAGAGGATCAGTGCCACGCTCACCATGGCTCTGATACCATGTTGGAATGCATGGATGTAAGCATGGCTATGGTGACTTGAAGGTATAGATATAGAGTGAACTCATGAAGACATAGAGTTGAAGGTAGAATGTCACACAAGTGAATTAGGTTCCAAGATTGAGACTTGGACTCATAAACATAATCTTTTGTAGTTGGACATTGACTCACTCACTTAATTGAAAGGACAAAAGTACCATCATATATTGCATGAAAATGAAAGGCCAGTACAATGCTTTATAGGAAAGTCTAAGCAGCACATCCTCCTACTATGCTTATGGGATTCTTGTCATGAGCCCTCATTGTTCCATCTAAAGAGGTTGAAGTAGGTGTGATTGCAAATATCTCAACAAATCTCCTAGAGTGTTGTTGGCCACATGCATGCACCAACCATGATCCACATCAACTGGCCATCTATCGGTATCATACAATCCAGACACTATGACATTAATCTTAGAGCTATGATCCAAAAGAGCAACACAAGGGGTCTCCCCGTCACCAAGCTTGACTACCATCTCCATAGTCGCACAAGCCTAATGATTGCAAGAAAAATGACTACGAGCCATCAATCTAGGTGCATCATCACTCTCTACATAGTTTACAGGTTGAAGTAAAGGCTGAAGAGTCTTCTTGGACTACATACATAAATATCCATCTGTATACTCCTCCATAATCTCCTCATTAGAATCAATCTCCTCAATCTACAAGCCATAGATAATAGCCTCAACAACTGCTAAAGCCTCTCGATGGATCATATCTTGTGTCAGCTCTTCAATAATCTATTGTTTTCTTTTAATGATGTCGATGATAACATCATGAAATTCTCTTTTGGAAATTTCTAAGACTTCTCCAAGAGTGAATTCAATTTTGCAGTTAAGAATCCAATCCTCAAGCACCTTCTTCAAGTCTGTAGTCATCTCAATGTCAAAAAGAAGCTTGAATCTAGGTTGCTTTTTTGGCTTTGTATCCTTTATCTTTAGGGCTTTCTGATTTTATTGTACTTTCATCTTCTGAACATCAACCATAAACTACTATGGTCCTAAAGAAGAAGGCTGAGAAACTAGATCACTCCTCCTAGTCACCCTCTTCAAACCTTCAAACTGATCATCATCTCTTTTCTACTTCTCCTCAACAAGTGCTTCGAATCCTTGAAATTTCCCCATATAGGCATAAATAGAAAAGACATCAACTCAATCATCCCATCCAGTCCCTTTCTTAATCTCATCACCTATGGTTGAAAGTTTGAATGTTGAAGCTTTCCCAATTTTTTCTACATGCAGTGCATAGGACCATAAAGGAGATTTGTCCTTTAGCAAATACTCTAATTGAAGGCCATAGGCAACAGCTTCTCTTGCCACCTCTCGCATCACATAAGAAGAGCACAAAAGAAACTCCTCTAACAATTTCTCCATACCACCCTTACCGAAATTTGTTTGATAAGTTTCTTTGTATCTCCAAGACATATCATCTTGTATTTCCAGACTACCACTTCAGCCTTCTTGCCTCTTCAAAATCTTGATAGTCCTTCCACTCATGATCACACCACATGCAATGCCCGACATGATCACTCCTGGAAGAATTTGCAAGAGTAGAAGAAGTTTGGGCTGAAATAAAAGCTAGACTAAGCGACTGCTACTCCATTCTAGTCATCTTGATTTGTAGGTATTTTAAGTTCTTTGATATCTCCTCCACCATATCCTCGACATTTGGTTTTTGCAGTTGTTCTGACAACCATAGCAATAGGGATAGGCATAGGCATAGACATAGGCTGAGAAATAGGAGAAGTAGTGGATGGTGCAATAGGAGAAGTAGGGGAAGACATCGCTAGTGGTGATTGCATCATGTTCTGCAAAAGCGAGCCTTCCATCTTCACCTCCTTGTCAATGTAGAAACTACATCGACAGTATCCTGCTAATCCGTCTTCAATCTCATAGGCTACGTATGGTCCTCTAGCAGCTCTCCCAACTCATCCTGAAGTGCAGGATTAGCCACCCATAAGAATAACTCCACTTTCTATAAGTTCAGAGCTCTTTGCTTTAGTGCATCCAATTGGTTGTATTTCTCTTCAAACTCCCGCAACAATTTAGAAGCAACAAGTCCTTTTTGGAGCTAATAAATCCACTCTCTAAATGTCTTTCACGTAGCAATACCATAATCCTCTATAAAATATTAATCTTTGAGCGCTTTCTTGAAAGCATCCCAATTAGAGTCCTATACAAATAAAATAGATCTGTCACTCTAACCTGCAAAAAGCAGGTGTGACAAGCTGTAAGAAACAATTTCTCCAGTTAGTCGGAACTCCAAAAAAACACATCTAGCTTTCAAAGGCCTTAATGTAGAATACCATATTGGGGAATATGGGAATTTTCCATAAGTTTGGGACACGTGGTCAAATCTTTGGATTTGTCATCACTTGAATACTATAACTCCAAATCAAGCGTTCTATATCTCAATAGATTCCATTTTTCAAGCACTTTCCAATGATAGGTCGCATCATATAGTTTTGAGAAACTTATGGGCATGTTATCCAGGTGCCACCTTTTTAGTATTCAAAAAATGGGAATTGGGAGATTCCCAAACTAGTATTGTAAACCTAACCAGTTAGGGTTACATAACATTAATTTTCACTCACTAACCATAGCCTCCATTGCCTTGGTTGCACCAAGTGTATGCTCTTGTTCTTGATGCAACAATCGTTGTTGATCCAATGCAACTATTGTTGCTACTACATAGATACTTGCATCTGCTCATTTCACATCATAATGACTGAAGAAAGAGTTTGTAACAAAGTCTTCATCTCATCAATCAAACATGAAGAAATAGTCGATGAATAGAAGCGACACTTTCACATCGGGTTCACTAGATGTCACACGTAATACATGCAAAATTTCATGAAAGTCACTTGTCGCAGGGACACTATGTGAGATGGGAGAAAATGATTATGAAGAGTACTCAACTCAAGGCAATTACACACAAAAAGAACTTTAGATATAAGGAGAATTCTCAAAGTAAGTTCATGAACTAAGGGTAACTCTTGTTTGGATAAGAAGATGGAACCAACATAGATTCAAGTTCTCCTCAAAGCTCAAGTTGCCAATTTGATACACTTCTCCAATTTAAGGTTGAAACACGAATGCAAGTCAAGTTGTAGTGATTGATCTCTCCATGAATATTTAGCTTCAGAGTATATTCATACTTACAATCTTCAGTTGTGAGCATAGCTTGACTCAATGATGCTCTAAATGATGGTGTGTCAAGAGGTTAGTTACAAGGCGAATCATGGGTAGCAACCCATAGAGGACAAAGCACATGGTAACAACATGGCGAGTGAGAAGACAAAGAGTTGGCGCAAGGAATATCCATGGAGGTGACGATGACTTCTGTACTTCTTTGTTGTGTCAACACAACTAGGTGCAAGGTAGCATCAATGCTCAAGACCTTGGTGTGACTAAGGTTGAGGCCCTTCTCCTATGCACATTGTCAAAGAGTAGCATATAAAAAGAGACTCAAAGTGCGGAAAAGAGAGAAAACTAGTCAATTGAGCAAAAGATGGACGAGATGCCCAAGGGAAAGGGAAAAACTCTAATCCTAGAAGATATGTACAAAAGTAATGAGTTTGAATGAAAATGGTTATTCTTGTGTGTGAAAAATTTTCTCATCTTCTTTCGTACTCCAAAATCTTGCATGAGAGAGAGTGTGTATGAGAGGGTGAGATTGTGGGAGATAGAGAGAAAGTGAGTGGTAAGAGATAAGGAGAGTAAAACCTTGAGACTTGTCTTTAGTACTCTCTCATGCTCACCATGCTTTCTCTTGCATGACAAGATCTATAGAGGGTTAAGAAAAAATTAAGTGCTCACTTGGATCATCAAGCTACGTCTTGTGACCTTCTTGATAGTTGGCACATGATCCTACACTCAATACAATGGTTTGTTTTGATTTGCATGCAAGTGACTAGGTAAGAGCTAGTCTACGATATCTGTGCTCAAGCTCTTGAAAGAATGAGAATGTGCTCATTGGCCACAACATGTTGAGCATATAACACAACATTGTGCTTTTGTTCTTGGGACAAAGGGGTTCATGGACCATGAATCGCTCATCCAAGTGTTGCCACAGAATAGGAGGTTGCTATTTGTATCAACTCAAAAATATATACGACACTTAGTTAGGTTCACTTGCAGTTTTTTTTCTTTTTATTTTGTGCTCATTTACCTTGACATGTTGAGCATTGTGGAAGGGGTTCTAGTTGAAAGATTGTATCCATCGGGGATTTGACAGAGAAGAAAGTAGAGAATGTGAGATAGAAGATTTTAAAAAAAGACAAGAAGTACACACGATAAAGTCAAAGCTCAATGATTCAAAGCACCATGTATTGATAGAACCTAAGAAGATAAACCAAATCCTTGTATTGGATTAATCAAAAAGCAATCTCCAAGCATTAGATCTCTTAGAACTCCTTGATATACCAAAAGCGCACACCAAACACTAGCTTCTTCTCTGCTACCCAAACGGTAAATCTGATAGTTTTGTTGGCTCTGAAAAGGGGATAAAACTCCAAGACACTTGATTAGAATTCTCCCACATCGCTCTTTCTTCTTCTTTCTGTCCGGAGTGGTGTTTGTTACCTGAAAACCATGATTTAGCATTGTGCGAATTCGGAAGCCCCTCTTTTTGAATGAGATCTGATGCGCAGATCGGTCGCAGATAGCTCACGTGGTGAATCCCGGAAGGTCCCCAAGAACAAAGTACTCTACCTTTTTGCACAAAAACCCATGTAAAAGCAAGCACGACAAGAGGCAAGAGACAAATTGGGTTCAATCTCCCCCATATCATGCTCAATAATAGCCCAATTACAAAAATATGACAAGCTTTTAGCTTTTGAGTTTGCTTTCTACAAAAATAGGAAAATAAAGCTAATGGACGGTGCCCATAGAGTCTGGCACGCCCAATCTCAATGTCCAAATAGAAATAACATATCCGGACGCATAAGCGCATACAAAATAATAATAAATAATCGATGTCTCAATAGAAATAACAAAATATAGGCGTGGTGCCTATCAAAATCTAGTCCAAGAGTCAAAAACCCGCTAGACTCCAATGCTTTCCTCCGCCACTGCTGCTATCTCTACACATCAACTGAAGCATTCACAATCATTAGTAAAATAATACAATTAAACCAACAAAAGTGAATACCTAGCAGTCTTCAGCTACATAAATAAATCAACTGGTTAGAAATAAATCCTAACCTTAATTTATTACGAGTGCGCACTCTAAACTCATAAACGTTTATTAATTTAATATGCATTTTGCGGAATCACCCGCTATGGAATCACCCATGTACACACTAAATTAATGAAAACCCCCGAAAAGGACAGGCGTCCCCATCAACTTCTCGCACAAAGAGTCCTCTTTGTGTATGAGCCCCGGTCATCTAAGTTTACGGAATCCACCGTAAAACCTCACGGAATCCACCGTGGCACGGAATCCACCGTGGAATATGCCTCCTGGCATCATACCCCCGGGGTGGGATAGCAATTGACCTCAATTGCTATTAGCTCAATGTGGAGCTAACAGAGTGGGGAAAGCATTTAAGTCTCTAGCGTGCATCCATTGTGCTTCCTCTACAGGATGGTTCTTGAATTTTACTAGATATCTAGAATACCTTCGGCCAGTTCTAGTGGTCATGTAGTCAGTGTCTATGATGGCTTCTGGTTCAAGTATTTCAGTCTCTTCTTCTAGTAAAGGTGGGTTTTCATAGACAGGGTGGATAGGTAATTGGCCTCTAAATGGTCTCAATAAACTAATATGAAATGTATTATGAATTTTCCAATGAGATGGCAATTCTAATTTGAATGCATTGTCATTAATCTTATGAATGATTCTAAATGGTCCATAGAATCTAGGAGCTAATTTGACAACTGGATGTCTATCTACACTTTGCAGTCTACGCTTTTCTATTCTAAGCCAAACATAATCATCAATTTTGAAATTCATAGCTTGTCTTTTCTTGTTGGCTTGTTTGGTATATGATTGTTGTGCTTTAGCAATCATATCCTTAACCTCATCAAAAATAGTGTTATGCATAACAGCAATATCATCAGCAGTCTGTATTCTATTAGACAAAGATGCAACAGGTGTAGATAATCTATATCCATAAATAACTTCAAAAGGTGCTTTCTTTGTAGATGTGTGCGGTGTATTGTTATAGGCAAATTGTAATAAATGTAAGTGAGTATCTCATGTCTGAGGTTTAGAGATAGTGTATGCACATAAAAGATCTAGAATGGTGCTATTTGTGGCTTCTGTTTGTCCATTTGTTTCTGGATGAAATGCAGATGAGAAATCAATCTTTGTGCCTAGATTTGCAAACAGTGTAATCCAAAAATTATTACAAAATCTAGAATCACGATCTGAAATAATCACTTTTGGCAATCCATGATTTGTAAAAATAGTTTTCAAAAATAACTGTGCTGCTTGTGATGCTGTTAAAGTTTTCTTACATGCAATGAAATATGCTTGCTTACTAAATCTATCTACAATTGTCCAAATCATGTCATGGTTAGATTTAGTATTTGGTAAACCAGTAATGAAATCCATAGAAATATGTTCCCAAGGTTTAGATGGAATAGACAAAGGCATTAATAATCCATACTGTTTACCATGATGTCTCTTTATTCTTTGACAAATCAAACATTCAGAAACGAAATTAGATACATCTGCATCCATATGCGGCCAATAAAAATCTTCAGTTAACATGCGTAATGTAGAAATGATACCTCTATGACCTTGATATGGGGGACAATGAATTTCATTCAAAACAAAAGATCGGAATGGAATAGTAACACACAGTCTCTTTTCAAAAAACATAAATCCATCATTATATGACAATGAATCAACAGGAATGAAATTATTTTGAACTAATTTTTGCCAATCAGAATGAAAAGTAATATCCTAGTGATATGTGTCTTTCATAGCAATCAAAGAATCAAAAGAGATGATAGAAATATTATGAATTGCAGGTCTTCTACTCAATGCATCGGCAACTACATTTTCTTTTCCAGGTTGGTATTGAATGATAGGATGGAAACTTTGAATGAATGAAGCCCATTTAATATGACGGTCAGAAATTTGGGGTTGGCTAAGTAGATGTCTAATGCTTTGCTGGTCAGTCTTTATCATGAATTCTGAACCCATTAAATAATGCTTCCATTGTTTTAATGCTTGTACAACTGCTAATAGTTCCTTATCATAAGTGGAATATTTGAGCTCAGAGGGTTTCAGCTTAGAACTAGAATATGCTATTGGATGGTTGTCTTGCATTAATACGGCTCCTATTCCTGATCCGCTAGCATCGGTCACAACTAGAAAGAATGGTCTATTAAAGTCAGGCAATTGTAGAACAGGGGCATTGGTTAATGCACGTTTGAGTAAATCAAAGGATTTCTGCTGATTTTCAGTCCATTGATAAACAATTCCTTTCTTAAGAAGTTTTGTTAATGGTAAAGCAAGTAATGAGAAATTACGTACAAACTTCCTATAGAAACTAGCAAGACCAAGGAATGAGCGTAGTTCATGTACATTTTTAGGAATAGGCCAATGCAATATTGCATCAATTTTCTTAGGATCAACTTTTATTCCTTCTTTTGAGACAATATGACCTAGATATTCTATTTCTGTCTTAAAGAATTCACTCTTTTCAGGATTTGCAAACAATTGATTTTCTTTCAGTAATTGAAAAACTAATGATAAATGCTCGTAATGCTCTTTTTCACTTTGACTGAACACCAAAATATCATCAAAGAAAACAATCACACAATACTGATATTTCAGAAAAATACGGTTCATCATTCTACTGAAAGTGGCAGGTGCATTAGTTAATCCGAATGGCATAACTAAGAATTCGTAATGGCCAAACTGTGTCCTGAATGCAGTCTTAAATATGTCGGATCTATCTAGCCTCACCTGATGATATCCAGAATTAAGGTCAATTTTACTAAATATAGAAGATCCTTGCAGTTTGTCCATAAGGTCATCAACTCTAGGTATAGGATACCTATTCTTTACAGTGATCTTATTTAATGCTCGGTAGTCAATACACATACGATAGGTATTATTCTTTTTCTTGACTAAGAGCACAGGTGCACCGAATGGGGAACTGCTAGGTCGAATTAGGCCTCTATTTAGTAATTCTTCAACTTGACTCTGGATTTCTTTTTGCTCTATTTGATTGTGCCTATATGGTGCTTTGCAAGGTGGTTGTGTGTCAGGTATTAGGTCAATCTTATGGTCTTCTGGACATGATGGAGGTAAACCTGGTGGTAGGTCTTCTGCAAAACAGTCCTTAAAATATGCAAGAAATTCCTTATGCCGAGGGTGCATATGATTTTCCTTTGCGTGCAATTCATTCATCCAAATGAGATATGATTTAGTATTCTTGCGTAGTGCACGTTTTGCTTGAGTATGCGAAAGCAGTGGAAAAATATGAGATGCATGCATACCAAATAATGTAATAGATTTTCCTTGAAAATTAATATTCATTGTGTGTGTGGAATAATCCATATTGGGATTATGTTGGTGTCTCCATGGCATTCCTAGAATAATGTCGCTTGACTGTAACGGGACAACTAAGAAATTTCTTCTTTCAATATATGGACCAATTTGAATTTCTAAATCTTGAACTTCTTGTGTGCCATTGTACCTAGTGCCTAAAAATGCAGCTTTTATGTGATAATGCGTAGGTATAGTATGCAAGTTCAATTCCTTTACCAATTTTGCTGAAATAAAGTCATGGGTACTACCGTCATCATGCAAGATAGTTCTTTCTTTTCCATGCACCATACATTTCATAGTCAACAATGAATGTGAAGTAGGCATACCTGGTAAAGTGTCGGAAGTAGTAGTAATATCATCCTCTTCTTCAGTGAAATCTGGCATATCCTCATGCTCGTCTTCGTCCATGGCTCCAAGGTAGTTGATATGTGCTGGTGGCTTCTTTGAATGACAATTTGCTGTGAGATGCCCTAGCTGGTGACACTTGTAGCATACTATTGGCTTGGCTTTGGTTACATTATTTGCAATGGCTGGAAGTCTGGGTACATTTGGATTTGCTTGTGGAATAGGCTTAGGATTTGGATTGACAGTGGATGGTAATGCAGGTGGTTTAGGCCAATTCTTAAGGAAAGATGGTGATGAGAAACGACCTGGATTAAACCTTCTAAAATTGGAATTGAATTGTTTAGATCCATAATTATCGTTGGCTTGGAATTGCTGTGGTCGTCTATCTCTTCCGCGTAACTTATCTTCAGTGTCGTGGGCTAAGGAGATGGCGTCTTCAAGGGTAGCAGGCTTGAACATGTTCACTTCAGCGTAGTAATGTCCAAGAAGTCCAGACATATACCTCCGCTTATGTGTCGTCTCTGGTACGTCTTCAAGCATGCGTAGCTGTAGGAGTGCATTCCAAAAACACTCTGTATACTGTGGAATAGGCTCACGATCTCGCTGTTGAAGTAAATCCCATTGCTTGATAGCCTTCTCATGAAATTGCGGTGGAAGGAAATTTTGCATGAACTTCTTCTTAAAATCTTCCCATGTAGTAGGACATTCTATACTCTTGCGGACTACAGTCCACCAAAGTGATGCTCTGTCTATCAGATGATTAGTAACACACTTGATTTTATCTTTTTCGGGATAAGTTTCCTCATGGAAATAGTCATGAAACTAGCTAATGAATGATAAAACAGTCTTTCCTTCTCTTATGCCATTGAAAGTGCGAAACTTGAAACTTCGTTTACTTATCTTGGATTCCTTGCGAATGGTTTGTGCTTCAAGAGTGGCGTCAATGGTACGGCGAATCAAATCTTCAGCTTGAGGTTCTTCTTTATCGGTGGACACTCCTTGTAGCTTTGTCAATTGCGCTTGCAAGGCTTGCCTAGCTCTTGGCTCTTCTTCCAATTGTAGCATGATTAGATCCAGCTTTTGTTCCATGGTAGGCTCGGGTAGGTCGTCTTCAGCCATAGGATCATCCATATGTGGGGTAGTCATCCTGTAAAACTCAACAAACCTTTCTCACTCAAAAATCAGTTAGCGGGATGAGCGTAGCTCAAATTTGGGGTTACAAGGCTATGTATTTTTGGGTGTTTCTTCTTCAATTTTCAGAAATTCTGCAATATTTCTCTCTCCGTTTGCTGAAAGTACTTCAACGAACTTGCAGATAGGTAGAACAGCTTGCTGCGAACAACTTTCCAGTTCAGAGTTTTTGCATACGAACAAGTCTTCGATGAGTTTTAAGCACTAGTCAGTTCTGATTTAGTCTGACTTGCAGAGTTGCAGACTTAGTAGACTTGCAGAGTTGTTGACTTGCTGGACTTAGGCCGACTTGCAGAACTTACAGAACTTGATTACCGTCGACTTGCTGAACTTGACTTTGACAGCGCAGGACCTGGAGTTTGTGGACTTCCTTGTCATGTGTGATTTGCAGAACTTGGCTTAATTTGACTTGGGTAATTAAGCTTAATAGCTTAATGGTGGACTAAACAGGCCGCCGTTTTTTTTCGTGGGGGGGGGCCATTTTTTTTCCCCGCGCGGATTTTTCGGGCCTCTCTCTGACACGCCGAAAAGATTTTGGGGAAGCTTAAGCTTCTTTTAAGCTTTTTAAGCTTTGTAATCAAGCTTTTAGTGAAGAAGATTAAGACTTTTCTCACTGGTTTTCAACGACTTGTTGATGGAGATGATTGCGTGGTCCTCCGCCTGCAGAGCTTGGTCCTTCGTGATCTGATAGTGGAAACAGGGGTTCTTGATCACCAGAAGTCTGCCTGTATCGACGGTTCGCGACGAGATTGACTGTAGAGCCCGTTTGTTCCTGGAGCTCCGCCTTCGCCCGAGATTGGTAGCGATTGGAAGCTCTTGATCTCTGCTCCGCTCTGATACCACTGATGCGCAGATCGGTCGCAGATAGCTCACGTGGTGAATCCCGGAAGGTCCCCAAGAACAAAGTACTCTACCTTTTTGCACAAAAACCCATGTAAAAGCAAGCACGACAAGAGGCAAGAGACAAATTGGGTTCAATCTCCCCCATGCCTTGTGTGAGCACTTCACAAAGCATGTATTTTATGTATATTTCCAATCTTCATGCTCAATAATAGCCCAATTACAAAAATATGACAAGCTTTTAGCTTTTGAGTTTGCTTTCTACAAAAATAGGAAAATAAAGCTAATGGACGGTGCCCATAGAGTCTGGCACGCTGTCGTAGAGATCGTGCGAGAGCTGCAGAACACGGGGTTCAAGGCACAGCAATGGAAGAGACTAACAAGAACTCCTCAAATTATTGATGTCAAGAACATAGCCACAGCTCAAAATTTTGGTTCGAACAAGTACAGCACCAAAGTACAGCACCAAGTAAAGCCTTGCACGTGGTCGTTCAACTGTAGTATGCCATGCTTGAAGATGAAAACTCTGTCGAGAGGATTGCTGAGAATGGGAACTGGGTTACTGAAATTTCAGCCTAAACAGAGCCTTTGGGATACTTGCAACATGGAAGTTGGTTGCATCAAGCAATAAAAAAAAACTGTGAGCTCTTTCAGATTTGCTATCCAAGGAAAGACCTGTCCATGAAGTTCACAAAATTGCAGTCCTTGACCTTCGCCTTGCAAACACAGTCTGAAATGGTGCAAACATTCTGGTTTGCAAGAAAGGAGAAACAGACTGGATCCTTGTACCTATTGATCATGGCTATTGCCCGCCTGACAAGTTTGAAGACTGCACGTTTGAATGGCTATATTGGCTTCAAGCAAAGCAGCCCTTTGACATATCTACTCGGAATTACATTGCAAAATTAGATGCTGAACAGGAATAGGGAATATCATCTGTGATGTTCTTCCATCCTGCCTCAATCTTCATGCGTGTATTCCAATCAAGAGGTTCTCTTTCAGGGGATAAGTCATGCAAGTGATCTACCAAAGACCCCAACGGCAAGTATTCATAAACAAGAAGTCTCTGATCACCATCGGCACAATAGCCTATCAAATTAACTAGATTGGGATGATGGAACAAACTGAGCATTAAGACTTCAACGAGGAATTCTGTGTTTCCTTGAAGACCATTACGATCAAACTGCTTCACTGCCACAACCTGGTTGGTACTCTCCAATTAGCCTTTGTACACTCGACCAAAACCTCCTTCACCTATCAAGCATTATGGTTAAAAAAAATTTTGTAGCTGCAGCAAGCTCTTTGAATGTAAAAATCTGGGCAACGATATGGCGTGTATTACTGACATCTTTATCCTTTTTCCCATCCGAAGATGGCTTTAGTTTGAATTTTCCGTTAGAGGTTTTGTGACTGCGGCTGTCTCTTCCACTTTCATCTTTGTCAGAGTCCTCCTCCTCGTCCAGTGCGGGAGACAGAATACACGCGCCGACGAAGGACGAGCTCCGATTCTCCTCTATAACGGGCGATTCTCGATGTATTCTTTAGTCTGAGTGTTCTCAAGCTTCACACAAAATTAGCTATTGCTCAATCCGACACTGAATTGTTGTTCATCGTTCGTTGACAGCAACACAAAAAAATAGCTCCTAAAGTACGATATTCTTCACTATTTGTTTCATGTCGATCAACATCCTCAGATAGCGCCATCCATCCTTCGACACTATCACTGCCATCTTGGCCTTCCTTTACGCCTCTGAGTCTTCAACTTCTGCGTGAATTCTTCTGATGTTGTTTGAAGGCAGAGAGTGATTTCTTTTGATCAAACGATCCATCTCTTCATGAAAACAGAAAAAAGAAATCAGTAAAAAAAACTCTTTCTTCTGTCGCTCTGAGTGTTATTGTCCCCTTTCCTCTGCCTCCCCCCCTGCCCCAGTAATCGGCATCGCTCCCTCATCTCCTCAGAAAGCGAAAAGGAAGGGCCCCTCCCCCAATTCAGGCGCAGCCCGCCACTTTACCTTTTTCAAAAATATACCTCTCTCTCTTTTCTTAGCTTTTTCTTTCCTTAGATCTTCTTGCCTTTTGGATCCCTTAGAGAACATGTGCTTCACACGTCTTTAGGTGTTAATAAAGATTAGGGTGATGAGAATACATATCATCCAATTATTCCACATATCTCAGTCCAGAGAATTCTCATAGCTTAGACTTGCTTGGGACTGTGCAGAGGGCAGTACCAGGAACATAGCCTCCTAAAACAATAATAGAGATGCATCACCATGATAAATCACCAATACAACCCAGCCCTCTCTTACAGTGTCAATAAGCTTGCATACACCATGACCTTTGCCTCAGCTCTTGCCTCACGCACACAATAAAAATAGCCCTGTTTACAAGAGCAGAAGATTTAGGAGTCCATTCCTAATGATTTCTTGGATCCAATGTGCAGGAAATATATACATTGGCTGCGGATTACTAAAATGCATCACACAAACAATAAATCACACGCATAAATTAACACAAATGCACAACAAAAATGGAGGTGTTCACGGCTCAGATGCGCAGCAACACGACATCCACCCCCTCTAAACCTGCGCATCCTCCGGATGTGCCAACTATCCAGGATCATTCAAGTCCACAAACAGGTCAAGTCCATCTTCTGATTCTAGTAGACCTGTTTCTCCATCGGCTTCATCATCTATGTCTTCTGTCTCTTCTACTTGTCTTTCCTCTACCTGCTCTTCTTCTGTCAATGCTTCAAGTGCATATTCTTCATCTTCTCTTCTCTTGAAAATCTTGACTCGTTTTCCAGCAATAGGCACCCTCAATAATGTTCCATCTAGTTCAGCCAGCTCATAGGTACCATTGTCAAAAACCTTTTTCACTTCATACGGTCCAAACCATCTTTGAACCATTTTTCTCATACTACTATGCTGATTTTCTAGACTACTGTCGTAGACTAGAACCCAATCTCCTTCTTTTATGGCTCTAGGCCTCAAGCGATGCCTTAAATCAAACATGTCCTTATTTCTGAGACGAGCTGCCTTCAAACGATCAACAGCTAGCTGCACATCTTCTGTCATTCTCTCTAGTTGACGAATCCGAAGGGCTAACAGCTCCTCCCTTGATAAATTCTCATGCCATGGAAGAACACTCCAAGTGAGAGCACAAATTTCAGTAGGCATGACAGGTTTTTGCCCATACATCAACTCCGCAGGCATGTATCTAGTAGTCACACTATGTGTAGAGCGATCAGCCCACAATGCAAAAGGTAGTAATCTCGGCCAATCTCCAATCCGTCCTCTACAAACTTTTGCCAATGCTTTAACTATTGGCGGATGTCCTCTTTCACTTTTGCCATTTCCCTCTGGATTATAAGCAGTAGTAAGAGCCAATTTAATCCCAAGCCGTGAGAAGAATTCTCTAGCTTCATCAGCATCTAGCTCTCCACGATCAGCTGTAATCTTGCCTATACATCCATACCTGCAAAATATTTCTTCCAACAAGAATTTACATACTATAGTGGTGGTCTTTGTTCGCAATGGTCTACCTTCAACATAGTTTGTAAGATCCTCCCTAGCCAAGACAAGATATCTCATCTGCCAAAGTCCCACTAGCAAAGTAACCAAGTCTACCACCCACTTGTAATGCATACATAGTGGATAAGTCGGATGTAGCTCATCACGATGTCGCACTAAAGAGTAAAGCTGGCAGTCCCTGCAAGTCTCCACAAAGTGAGAAACATCTTTATACATTCCTTTCCACCAGTACCTTTCTTTGATTTTCTCATAGGTAGCCCACACACCTCTATGTCCAGCCCATGAGCTCTCATGAAACTCTCACATAATCTGTATTTGCATCGCTACATCACAAACTACTCTCAAGGGCAAGCCTCCTCTCTTTCTTGGATGCTTCCAAAGAAAACCATCTTTCAAGAAATACCCATAAGCCTTCCTTCTGATTTTCTTGAATTCATCATCTGTCCAATCAGCTCTTCGAGTCAATGAACTTAGATACTGTCCAATTTGCAGCCACTCATCAACATAAAGTTCTTCAATAAAAGCCTCAACAGTAGATACATGACAATCATGAATAAGGACAGAAGCAGCAAACTCTGTCTCATCATCTTCTGCAAGCATTGACTCCTCATTCTCATATCTCGCTCTAGAAAGCATGTCAGCAACTGGATTATCTTTCCCTGCTATGTGTCGAAATTCTGGATTCAATGATTTAATATAGGCAATCCATCGAAGCATCGCTATATCTGGAGTCGAGCAACTAGTAATCATGCCAAGCAAAGGCAAGCAATCTGTTTTCACAATAACTGAAGCTCCAATAAAATACCCTTTATCACACTTCAGTGCAGTGACTACTCCCCACAACTCTCTTTTGATCTGCGGATATCTCCTTTGTCGCTCATTAAGAACTTTAGCTCCAAAGCAGATAGCATACCTATTTCCATCAGCATCATCCTGTCCCACAGCCCAACCTATGCCAATAGGGCTAGTATCAACTGTCAACATGATCGGCCGTCCACATTGATAATCCGCCTTGCGTAGAGTAGGAGCTGATTGCAACAGCTTCTTGAGCTTACGCATGGCTTTTGAATGCTTCTCATCCCAATGAAATTTCTGCCCCTTTCGAAGCAGCTGATAGAGAACATCTGCAATATGAGCAAAATGAGGAATCCAAATCATGTAAAATACACAAGCTCCCACAAATCTCCGCACTTCTGAAGTAGTCGAGCAATACTCTGCAATCCTGTTTATGGCATCCACCTTTGCAGGAGAAGGCTTTCTGCCATAGTATCCAACCATATGCCCAACTATGATGACTTCATTAACAGCAAAGACAGATTTCAGCCCTGAAAGTGTCAAATTTACCTCCTCTAATCGTGTCAATATTTGCTCACAAGCAATCAAGTGGTCAGCCACAAACTGTCTACATCCACGCAAATCAAGACTTTCATTCTTTTCTTCTTCTGCACAACCCTTAATAGGCACATCATCTAGAAATGGCATGGTATATTGCGGAATATAGTCTCGAAGAACTCTATGCATAGCATTCATCATATGAGCAACTGAGTTTGTAGCACCTTGTGGCAAGGTACACATCCTCACAAGACCAATAGGTGTCCGCATAGTAGTAATATCCCTGCTTTCCAAGGCAAGTTGAAACTGATCATAACCTGAATACAAGTCACCTAGGGAATAGATGGCTCGTCCTGCAAAAGCCTCAGCAAATTCATCCACAACTGGACCTGTACCCACATTCCTGATTGTCACTTTGTTCACGGGCTGCATATCCTGAATAAATCTCAAAGTACCATTCTTCTTTGGTACAGTAAACCACCTGTTAGAATAGGGTGCAGAAGAGGGTTCCAAAATCCCCATTTTAATCTTCTCATTCAGCAACTCTATCAGCTTTGGCAAGTGTGCTTTAGGCACAGGTATAGGACGTATATTCCATGGTACATGAGGAACAGTGAAGATGACCATGGGTACAACCAATTCGGGACTAATGCAGCCAATTTCATGTGAAAAGAAAGCAAATGCCTTACCATGACGTCCAAGCATCTCTCTAAAACATTATTTTTCCATTGGAAGCAAAAAATCATCATTTCCAATCTTCAATTCTGCAAGAGTTTCAGCTGTAAACTTATGTCCAATATTTGCAGGATCCCTCAACATAGGCTGCTTCATAGCTTTTTCAATCTGCTCATCACTATCAGAAGGAAGCGGACCTGCAACCGGCTTAACCTTCTTATCAACTGTTTTATATTTTGTGTCAACCTTGGCATCATTCAAGCACTCTTTCCTTTGCTGCAATTTTTGCAAATTTTCAGCAACTTTCAACTCTGTTGGCTGAAAAATTTCAGCCTTTAGCTCTATGGACTGCATGGGTACAGTCTGAAACTCTGTATGCAGAAATTTTTCTGCATTCAACTCTGGTGGCTGAATGGATTCAGCCCTCGGCTCTATGGACTGCATAGATGCATCCTGAAACTCTGTATGCAGAAATTTTTCTGCATTCAACTCTGTTGGCTGAATGGATTCAGCCCTCTGCAATTCTATTAGCTGATCAAGATCAGCCATAAATTCAGTTTGCTGAGTTTTCTCAGCCTCTAACTCTGTTTGCAGCATAAAACCAGAAATTTCCTGAAACATATCCAAGGTTTGCACAGGTATGATCTTTGAACCTTTGCATACATCAGTTTTCAGCATTGCTCTCATCTCAAACAATGTATCTGCATAAGACATCCCTTCATACAATCCATCTACATGCTCTTCTGCTTGCAAAATACCTGCATTCTTCAACTCTTTCTCCTTACGACCAATGTACTGCCTGGCAGCTCTAGGCAAATCTGAAATTTTCTGATAACTCACTGAACTATCTGAAGTAAACCCAACAAAGTTATTGGAGAAAGACTGGCTGCCAGGAGGCGAGATCTCCTCTTTTCTCCGCTCCGTACCACTGGCGTCTTGCAAGACAGCGGTACCTAATGAAAATCCAACTCCTTCGCAGGTAGTGGTGCCTCACACAAGGAGTCCCTGTTTCTTGGATGATTTACCCCAACAGTCATAAACTGAACAGCTCGCATACCATCTTTACTGCGTATCCGCGCATAAGCTGATCCGTCATCCATCACTTTTGTTTCCATTCTTGCTTCTGTAATGAAAGGCTGTCCAAGAATAATCGGATAAGAGCATGAATCCTGAACAAAGCAATGATAATCCTCTTCAACATTACCAATAGAAATTCTGATACTCGGACAAGCAGCATACATATCACCAGAAGTATTATTGGCGGCTCTCATGCGCCAGCCATGCTCTGCATCCATAGGCCACTTGCCACTCTCATAAACACCTCGAGCAATAAGATTAATCTCAGAACCATGATCAACTAAAGCAATCAAGGGAATTTGTTTCTCTCCAATCCTTACCACTGTCTCAGTGGTTGCTCTAGCCCAATGACTTCGTGAAAAATGGCTGCGAGGAATAAGAATAGGGGTCTCATCATCTTCATACTGCATAGGCTACACTATTTTCTCCGATTGCAGATTAACAGAAGCATTCTCAACCATCACTGCATCATCATGCTCTTCTCCAAGAGCTCCATGCCACAATCCCTGTGAAGCAGGTCCTTCCATCGCATGCCGTTTCCTCCGCAAAAGATCCTGCATCTGATCCTGTATTTCTCTTCTAGCAATCCCAAGAGCCTCTCCAACAGTAAAAGTGACTTCACTATTCAAAATTCTTTCATGAAAAATCTTACTCATAACCGTTTGCATATCAAGGTCTGACAAGAGCTTGAATCCTGGCTCTTTTCTTGGTTGCTTCTTTTCCTTCTGCTTGTCTTCCATTGGTTGATCGGAACCTGTTTGAGTTGGAGAATTTGACATAGGTGGAGCTGTAATAGGTGGTGAAACAAAGTCACCCCCTCTAGTCTTTTTGGAGGAGCTAGGACCCTCCTCATCTCTTCTTCTCTTTTCTTCAACCATGGCATCTAAACCCTGCGTTTTAGCAATATAAGCAAAAATAGAATACCTGTCAACAGGAGAATCCCATCCTGTTTCTCCTCGGATGCTAGAGCCCACACAAGTCATAGTAGAAATTTGAACTTTCCCTCTTCTCGCTATCTCCAAGGCAGAAGACCATAAAGCAGAGTCTCCATCAGATTTTTGCTCAAGCTGGACTCCAAAAGCTGAAGCATCTCCTCTAACACTCACATAAGCTGATCGCGCAGCCATATCATCAACAAGCTTCTTCATACCTCCCTTACCAAAGTTCGTGTCAAGAGGAGCGCCAGTCTCTGTCAGCCATATCTTCCCATCTTGTCCCCAAAACACTACATTCTTCTTACGTGCTTCTTGAAAAGCATCACAATCTCTGCAATGTTGGTGCTCTGTACTATCACACCAAATACATCGACGCCCTTTTCTTTGACCAGCTGGAAAAGCAATCACTGGAGCAGGTGCTACAGCAGGTACTGACATAAGTTGCTCCTTTAACTTACCAACTTCAGCTTTGACTGCTTCAATTTTCAAATCCGCCAAGCCTTTAATAACATCATCTACAGATAAGGGCACTGGAGCAGCAGGAACTGGTGGATTCACAGCAGGAAGAGTAGGCTTAGGCAAAGAAGCAGCAGGGGTAGAAGAAGAAGTCTCCAAGGATTTCTCAGGAACTGATCCTGTATTTCGATGCAATCTGACTCTCCTGCGCTGCTTCTTGACAAGAGCATTCACAGCATCAATGACATGTCTCCACTCAGTCTTTAAACCTGAATCAGTAGCTTGATCTTCCAAAAGATCATCCAACTTTTCCTGCAAATCAGCATCTGCAGCTTGCAAAAATAACTCCACTTTCTGCATCTCCAAAGCTTGCTGTTCAGTCCCATCCAACTGATCATAATGGCTTTCAAACTCTCGCAGAAGAGCGGTAACAGAAAGTCCCTTATTAGGCATAGAAACCCATGCTAAAAAATTCCTGCGATTCATAAGACCTGTATCCTCCAGGAAATATTCATCTTTTAATGCCTTTTTAAATTCAGCCCAACCTGCATGTGCTTCTTGAATTTCTGCAATTCGACCTTCAAGAGCGCGCACCACGATCCACAAGAAGTAGCGGCTCCAAACATCTTGAGAAACCCCAAAAAACTTCATCTTTTCTTCATACAAATGCAGGTAAGTTGACACTTGCTGGCCATTAAACTGCTTCATCTCCTGTTGGACAGCTTTCAAGGCGTCCATAGCATCACTGTCTCGCTTTGCATGAACTTGCTGCTGCATATACATGGTAAATGACTGAAACAGGTTCTTCATGACATTATCATCTGTCATCTCTTCTTGCGAGTCTCCCATCTTGCTGATGACGCAGCACTTTCACGTCAGGTTCACCAGAAATGTCGTAGAGATCGTGCGAGAGCTGCAGAACACGGGGTTCAAGGCACAGCAATGGAAGAGACTAACAAGAACTCCTCAAATTATTGATGTCAAGAACATAGCCACAGCTCAAAATTTTGGTTCGAACAAGTACAGCACCAAAGTACAGCACCAAGTAAAGCCTTGCACGTGGTCGTTCAACTGTAGTATGCCATGCTTGAAGATGAAAACTCTGTCGAGAGGATTGCTGAGAATGGGAACTGGGTTACTGAAATTTCAGCCTAAACAGAGCCTTTGGGATACTTGCAACATGGAAGTTGGTTGCATCAAGCGATAAAAAAAAACTGTGAGCTCTTTCAGATTTGCTATCCAAGGAAAGACCTGTCCATGAAGTTCACAAAATTGCAGTCCTTGACCTTCGCCTTGCAAACACAGTCTGAAATGGTGCAAACATTCTGGTTTGCAAGAAAGGAGAAACAGACTGGATCCTTGTACCTATTGATCATGGCTATTGCCCGCCTGACAAGTTTGAAGACTGCACGTTTGAATGGCTATATTGGCTTCAAGCAAAGCAGCCCTTTGACATATCTACTCGGAATTACATTGCAAAATTAGATGCTGAACAGGAATAGGGAATATCATCTGTGATGTTCTTCCATCCTGCCTCAATCTTCATGCGTGTATTCCAATCAAGAGGTTCTCTTTCAGGGGATAAGTCATGCAAGTGATCTACCAAAGACCCCAACGGCAAGTATTCATAAACAAGAAGTCTCTGATCACCATCGGCACAATAGCCTATCAAATTAACTAGATTGGGATGATGGAACAAACTGAGCATTAAGACTTCAACGAGGAATTCTCTGTTTCCTTGAAGACCATTACGATCAAACTGCTTCACTGCCACAACCTGGTTGGTACTCTCCAATTAGCCTTTGTACACTCGACCAAAACCTCCTTCACCTATCAAGCATTATGGTAAAAAAAAATTTTGTAGCTGCAGCAAGCTCTTTGAATGTAAAAATCTGGGCAGCGATATGGCGTGTATTACTGACATCTTTATCCTTTTTCCCATCCGAAGATGGCTTTAGTTTGAATTTTCCGTTAGAGGTTTTGTGACTGCGGCTGTCTCTTCCACTTTCATCTTTGTCAGAGTCCTCCTCCTCGTCCAGTGCGGGAGACAGAATACACGCGCCGACGAAGGACGAGCTCCAATTCTCCTCTATAACGGGCGATTCTCGATGTATTCTTTAGTCTGAGTGTTCTCAAGCTTCACACAAAATTAGCTATTGCTCAATCCGACACTGAATTGTTGTTCATCGTTCGTTGACAGCAACACAAAAAAATAGCTCCTAAAGTACGATATTCTTCACTATTTGTTTCATGTCGATCAACATCCTCAGATAGCGCCATCCATCCTTCGACACTATCACTGCCATCTTGGCCTTCCTTTACGCCTCTGAGTCTTCAACTTCTGCGTGAATTCTTCTGATGTTGTTTGAAGGCAGAGAGTGATTTCTTTTGATCAAACGATCCATCTCTTCATGAAAACAGAAAAAAAAAATCAGTAAAAAAAACTCTTTCTTCTGTCGCTCTGAGTGTTATTGTCCCCTTTCCTCTGCCTCCCCCCCTGCCCCAGTAATCGGCATCGCTCCCTCATCTCCTCAGAAAGCGAAAAGGAAGGGCCCCTCCCCCAATTCAGGCGCAGCCCGCCACTTTACCTTTTTCAAAAATATACCTCTCTCTCTTTTCTTAGCTTTTTCTTTCCTTAGATCTTCTTGCCTTTTGGATCCCTTAGAGAACATGTGCTTCACACGTCTTTAGGTGTTAATAAAGATTAGGGTGATGAGAATACATATCATCCAATTATTCCACATATCTCAGTCCAGAGAATTCTCATAGCTTAGACTTGCTTGGGACTGTGCAGAGGGCAGTACCAGGAACATAGCCTCCTAAAACAATAATAGAGATGCATCACCATGATAAATCACCAATACAACCCAGCCCTCTCTTACAGTGTCAATGAGCTTGCATACACCATGACCTTTGCCTCAGCTCTTGCCTCACGCACACAATAAAAATAGCCCTGTTTACAAGAGCAGAAGATTTAGGAGTCCATTCCTAATGATTTCTTGGATCCAATGTGCAGGAAATATATACATTGGCTGCGGATTACTAAAATGCATCACACAAACAATAAATCACATGCAGAAATTAACACAAATGCACAACAAAAATGGAGGTGTTCACGGCTCAGATGCGCAGCAACACGACAACGCCCAATCTCAATGTCCAAATAGAAATAACATATCCGGGCGCATAAGCGCATACAAAATAATAATAAATAATCGATGTCTCAATAGACATAACAAAATATAGGCGTGGTGCCTATCAAAATCTAGTCCAAGAGTCGAAAACCCGCTAGACTCCAATGCTTTCCTCCGCCACTGCTGCTATCTCTACACATCAACTGAAGCATTCACAATCGTTAGTAAAATAATACAATTAAACCAACAAAAGTGAATACCTAGCAGTCTTCAGCTACATAAATAAATCAACTGGTTAGAAATAAATCCTAACCTTAATTTATTACGAGTGCGCACTCTAAAATCATAAACGTTTATTAATTTAATATGCATTTTGCGGAATCACCCGCTATGGAATCACCCATGTACACACTAAATTAATGAAAACCCCCGAAAAGGACAGGCGTCCCCATCAACTTCTCGCACAAAGAATCCTCTTTGTGTATGAGCCCCGGTCATCTAAGTTTACGGAATCCACCGTAAAACCTCACGGAATCCACCGTGGCACGGAATCCACCGTGGAATATGCCTCCTGGCATCAAGATCTCCCAAACTGGTTGAAAAGCAACTTTCTTTTTGCATATTACCCTATTATAGAGGTCACCTTTTTACAATATTTACAATAAATAATATCCAAAATATTAAAAAAGGCTAAAGTTGTCCAAAAATTTTATATTCTGGAACTATCCATACTATGGACAATAACACTAATGATTAATATGACATTGATTCTCTAGATTGATAGGAAAGCTGGATGATGATGTACTCGAGGATTTTTTACATTGTGTCTATGTAGCAACATGACATCCACCCCCTCTAAAGCTTCTTCATCTTCCATATCTTCCTAGATAGCCTTTGTATCATGGCCACTATTTTCATCCAGTTTTAGCAACTCATAGGTAGTAGATTTCTACCTCTTGAATGTTGAGATTCAAGCTCATAGGCCTACTCTAGTTGAATAAATTTAAGTCATACTAACTTAACTATAGTTAGTACTAGGTCACTTTGTTATGTGTGTGTGTGGTACACAGTTGACCTTTGGGACTGTGTGTTGATGGAGTAGAATGAACTGAAGGGAGCATGTCTGCTACCCTCGTGCCTGTGCCTTTGTCTCCTTCTCTTTCTCTCTGAACTTCAATTTTGAATAATTTGATTCTTTTCCCTACTACCAAAATTCGTATGGCTATCCCATCTAGCTCATTTAATGCATAAGTAGCATTATCAAATATATGTCTTGCCACATAGGGTTCGAACCATCATTTGGAGAATATATGCATGGCACTATGCCGGTTTTCCAAATTGCTGTCATAAAATGGCACCCAATACCCATCTTGTATGGTCTTGGCCTCGATCTATGTCTTTTATCAAAACATTTCTTATTTTGTATTTTTTACACACAGCCATACTTATAAAATATCTCTTCTAAGAGAAAAGTACACACTCCATTTGTTATCTTGGTATGTAGAGCTCTCCTTTCCACTTGATTAGTCAAGTCTTCACATACAAGTACAAGATATCTCATTTGCCAAATACTTGTAGGCATCATGACTAGATCCACCACCCACTTAAAATGAAGAGACAAGTAATATGCGGGCTACAATCCATACCGATGTCTCATAGATGAATACATTTGACATGTCGTACATGTTTCCACAAAGTGAGTAATACCATTATACATGCCCTGCCATCAAGATCTTTCTTTGAAATTTGCAAGACTACCCCAAATACCTCTATGGCCAGCCCATAAGCTTTCATAAAATCCTACATAACATTTACTTGTGAAGTTCTATCACCGAGAACTCCAATGGCATACCCTATTTCTGCTTAGCATGTTTTCACAAGTATCCATCTTTTAAGAAAACCCCATAGCCTTTCCTCTTGATCTTCTTAAACTCCTCGTTTGACCACTTGTCTCTAATTTATTAATGTGGTGAGATATTGATAGATTCTCAGCTACTCTCCTCCATATTTGTCTTCTAGAAACACTTCTATATGAGATACATAGCAGATACATAGCATTTAAAGTGTTTTTGCTTTGTTGTCCAAGCTTCTATTAGTACTGTAGCAACTCATTGCATTGTTAAATTCACTCTTATAGTATTTTTACCTGATAAACTAGCTGTTATATTTACTGCATTTAATGTTTTCCTTGCATTCATGAGAGTTGTACGTGTAGTTACAACAAGTACCAATTCAATTTCACCAATCAAAGCATCATTTTCAACTACAAGAAAATCATCTTCTTTCTCCTCATCCCATCTTTATTCTCATAGCATGTCCAAGTTAACATGTCTGTCCCATTGGGGTATCTCTTCCTACAATATGTTAAATTTTAGGATTCAAAGATTAGATGTATGTAATCCACTAGAGCATAGCAATGTCGATTGGGCTTGTATCAACAATAATAATAATAGGCTTCCCATGTGAATAATCAGTTTTTCTCAATGTAGGATCAAATTTCGAGAGTCACTTTAATTTCTTCATTGCTTTTTTATGCTTCCTTTCCCAATGAAACCTTTGAAATTTCCTCAAAAGCTGATTTCGAGCATCAACTACATGTGCAAAGTGAGGGATTCATATCGCACCCAAGAATCTATACACCTCAAATAAATTTGGGCATACATCTTACATTAGATCAATCTTATCTATTTTTAGTAGTGATGGTCTTTGCCCAAGATACATTTGGGCATACATCTTGCATTAGATCAATCCTATCTATTTTTAGTGGTGATGGTCTTTGCCCATAGGGCCCACACATATGCCCAACAATCAAAACCTCTTCAACTCCAAAGACTAACTTTTGTTTAGAAAGAGTAAAATGCACCTCTTCTAGACGCATCAAAATTCTTTCACAATCAACAATATGGTTTGCAACAAACTGTCTACACCCATGAGCATCCATCTCTTCATTCCTTTCATCCACTACACACCCTTTGATTGGAACATCATCCAAGAAGGGCATTGTCAATTGTGGTATAAAATCTGTGAGTACCCTATTCACAGCATTTTTCAAGTGTGCCACTGAGTTCCTTGCACCCTTTGTGGGAGATTACACATTCGTACTAACCCTAAGGGAGCTTTCATGGTTGTGATATCCCTGCTCTCAATGGCAAGCTGAAATTGATCATACCCCGAGTAAAGATTACCCAAAGAACAGATCGCTCTACCTCTAAAAGCCTCTGCAAATTCATTAACCATAGGACTTGCACCCGCATTTTTAATGCTTACTTTATTGACCAGCTGTATGTCTTGAATAAATCTCAAAGCCCCATTCTTTTTTGGCACAGTAAACTCACGATTTGAGTATGGGGCTAAAGAGAGCTCCAACATTTTCATGTGTATCTTTTCATTTAGCAAATCCATTAGCTTTGGAAAGTAAGTTTTAGGCACTAGAATAGGCCTCAAGTTCCAGATACATGTGACACAGTAAATATTACCATAGGAGAGACAACATTCGGATCCACATAACCTGTTTCAGTTGGTTTGAAATGCAAATGCTTTCCCATATCTAGCCAAAATCTACATAAAACAATCTCTTTTAGCATGCAAAAGAAACCCTTATGCACCAACTTTCAGTTCTTGTAATCTTTCAGTGAAATTGATTACCTATATCTTTAGGATCCCGTAAACTTGGCTGCTTTGACACTTTCTCATATAGACCCTCACTATCTGATGGAAGCAGCAAAGCAATTGGTTTCACCTTTTTGTCAATCATCTTATATTTTTTCTCCAACTGTGCTTTAGCCCATTGTAATCCTTCCTGCTAAGCAAACAATGCTATAAAATCATACATGTCCAAATAACATATTGACAACACTCTATTTTCAACCTCATTTTCTGTATGTATGGTTGCTGAAATTTTAGTCATAGTATCAGTAATATTCAGTCCATAAAAGAGGCTTGAAATGGTTGTTGAAGTTTCAGTCATAGTATCAGTAATATTCAGCCCATAAAAGAGGCCCGAAATGCCTTCATTTTTAGCTAACAATCCCAATGCTCTCAGTTTCTTAGCAGTATGTTTCATATATATGTGTTCAGCCTTGCACATAGCTTCTATAGAATTAAATCAATATGAACTCTTCGCTGTAAATTAAGAATAGCTAGCAAAGTAAATACATACTTCTTTCCATGCAAGTACATCCTCTGAATAGCACTACTGTAGCCTCGCATTATAGCAGTGATTAGTGAAAATCTGGTCCTTTGAATTCCCTTACATTTGGAGGAAAAGGAGACTCTCGAAGTGTATCCCAATCCTTAGGATGATTAACACAAAAAATGGTAAGAAATTGGATTGCTTTCCTTGCATCCTTACTTTTGACTCTTGCATAAGTAGAATCATCATCAAGCACCTTTGTTTTCATACGAACCTCTTGTAATATACAGTTGCCCCAACATCACTGCATATGAAGAACTATCTTGCACAAAGAACTATTACTCTTCCTCTCGCTCTTCATGTACATCACTAATTGTCACTTTTACATTAGGACATGTAGAATAAAGCTCCCCCTAAGAATTATTTGCAACCCTCATATGACAACCATGATCCGTGTCCACAGGCATTCTTATACGTCAATCCATGGTCAATGACATTAATCTTGGACCTATGGTCAAGCAAAGCAACACACGGAGTCTCACGCCCCCCTATTTTCACTACCGTTTCGCTGGCATCCCATGCCAAGTGATTTCTTATGTAATGACTCCGAGGAATAAATCCTGGAGTCTCTGCCCCATTGTTGCACCTGGCTTACTCCACCATGCATATTGCTACAAGACAATATATTTTCAACCACTCTTTTCTCTTTTCCACATGCTACCCACTAATCAGTAGCATCCTCTATTGATAAACTAGCACTTATATCATGTTCATATTCAGCCCAAATGCCCAATAAACTAGTTCTCTCTTCAAATTGCAACAATATACTATCGTTATCTCTAAGAAACCAACACTTTAGATTAATTATGCAAAATAATTTTGTCATAAAATTCCCACTTAGTGATGCCAAGCATCTCTCGTAAGTTGAATTTCACCCGACTATTTAAAATCCATTCTTCAAGAATCTTCCTTAGATCTGTGGCTATCTCAATATCGCATTGTAGGATATACCCTGTTTCTTGTCCTTCTTTTTTCCCTCTTGTTTGCTTTCATGTTTTGTCTCATGCCCAACCTCTTCCATAACATGCTGTCTACCTCTCTCCACCGATTGATGAGCTAAAGGAGTTGTGGGAGGGAATTGTAGTGGAGGACATGAGCAAACATATTGGTAGGCGATCGGCAACTATAAGGGCAATTCTTATGTGGACCATGCATGACTTTCCAGGTTATGGAGTATGCTCTAGTAAAGCGTGTTTTCTTATTTTGCTAGTTTTCTTTGAGCGATGTTGGTGTTATGACATGCCTCATTGTACATGTGTGTTCTGCAGGGCTAGTCACGTCAGGTTACCATGCATGTCCTCTGTGTGGACCAAGGTTGGATTCTCGTATGTCAAAATCCTAGGGCCGACAAGAAGTACATGAAACCCTCTCCTCCAGGTTGGATTTTCGCATCCTTTTTCGCAGTAACACTTATCAATTCAAGTTGTGTTTGACACATTTGTATTAATGTCATGAAAGTACCCATTTGCAAAATCTTGCAGGTTACTCGTATCTCATAGATAAGGCCACTAGCCATTTATACATGAATGATGAGGAAAAAGCTGTCATCTCTAGGATGCATGAGTTGTGCCAACAAGTATTTCGGCACAACATTACAGACAAGGATGATGACGTGTGTGCGTGACTATCAGTCGCATAGGCGGTCTGATGCACACAAAGCAGTCAAGCAGGGCAAATCAAAGCCGGAGTGGCTGGATACAAAGGATTGGAGTAATCTCTAGGATGAGGCGACATCCACTCGAGACAAGGTCAAACAATAGAAGGATGCAGCAAAGGCACGCTTTGACGCAAGATTGGTACATCACCTTAGTAGCGGTGCCTACGCAACATTCCTCTCGCAGATTTCATAAGTATTAATAGGGTAGAGTACTCTAATTTAATGACATCCATGTTGATGTATGTATTTCAAACATGAATCTCAAGTACGTTGTTTTTCAATGTTTGTGTGCCACAGCAAGGTTTTACGAATCGCGACCCGATTGCACTAGAGGTGACATACGGGGAGAAGCATGGCTTGAGTGCCCTGATCGAGAAGCTCTATGCTCACGGAGGACCGGTAAGTAGTAATAAATATCATTCCTAATTTTAGAAATCTGTCATTATATATCAGTTTGTATTTGGTACTCACAATTATATATGTATTTGCTATTGCAGGCTCCCTAACACCTTGGGAAATATGGGAAATTTCCATAGGTTTGGGACACGTGGTCAAATCTTTGGATTTGTCATAACTTGAACACTATAACTCCAAATCAAGCGCTTTATAGCTCAATAGATTCCATTTTTCAAGTGCTTTCCAATGATAGGTCACATCATATGGTTTTGAGAATTTTATGGGCATGTTATCCGGGTGCCACCTTTTTAGTATTCAAAAAATGGGAATTGGGAGATTCCCAAACTCACTAATATTGTGTTCCCTTCAATATTCCACTACAGCGAGAGGAGTTTGTCTGATGCGGATGAGTGGTAGAGAGCAGATTAGGCTACATAAGATTACTCCCCATCTTGTATTATGTAAGGCCTTATGGCCTCTATCCTCCATATGTAATAGCTAAGTGTATATGATTCGGACTTTTATGTTGTAGCATGACTCCATATACACATCTACATGTTATTCACCACATATTGATGTACAAGTGTATACATATTTGCTTTGTCGTAGTAGCACTTCTCAATTTAAGTTCTGTTATTTTCTTTATCAATGTAGTGCACATTTGTGTTAATTAATGTCATGAAAGTACTTGTTTGCAAAGTCTTGTCAATATTTGGGATCGATTGTCTAACTTCTTTGACAACAGGAATTGTCTTTTAGCCCTGTGTGGCTCTAACTGTGGCAGGGCTGCATCTGCAGCCCTGCCACAGAAAAAAAAATCTGCAACCATCAGTATTAGCATCGCAAAATAATTCTGCAATCATCGGTATTACCACCAAAAATTCCTCTGTAACCGTCGCTATTTTCATCGCTAATTTCATCGGTATTAGCGTCATTAAATAGCGACGCTAATACCGACGAAATTAGCGAGGCAAATAGCGATGCTAATAGCGATGACGGGGATATTTTTCATATATAAAGAAAACGTCGTTATAAACGTCGTTATAGCATGTATATGTTGTAGTGATAGCACATCAACACTACTAAGTAAGCAAGCTATTTTGAGGGGAAGGAAAAAATATTGGGTAGGTGCTGTATCTTCTAGATGCAATTCTTTCACCCAAGTTGTACTCTATAAGGTGTGTGATATGGTAATGCTCATGTGATGTGTGAGAAAGTCCCTTTGAAGAAGAAAAATACTAGATGCCCTCGAATCCTAGGATATTTGTGCCTTGAAAATGAAAGCATCAAATGTCTAATTGTAACCATCAACTCTTACAAAATGTAAGCCCCACAAGTCTATATACACTCTAACTGTATCTATTCACAAAGGAGGGGCAAGTCCTATGGACTACTTAATAGCCTCAACACCATTGATACCAAACTTCCAAAACTTTAAGATATCTAAGAGACCAATTGGCATAGTAGCAGATCATGCTATTTTGGCAACCCATCCTCTCTTGTGTACATATGAAACATGAAACACCATGCCTCCCTAAACATCCCAAATACTACTTTACAGAAGACACCTCACACATCTATAGTGATTCTCTACAGACCGGCTTACATACATTGGACTCGAGTAGATCGTTGGAAGAATATACAAGGGATTTAGCAGAGGCCATACAAGGATCAGCCATGTATGCATTCCCACACACCTTACCCCAATGTGGACCCACACGGTCTACTACTCCCCAAAATAGATGGTATGATGATGAGTGTAGAGTCACCCGAGCCCGCTTACAGAGAGAAGTGCCTCTCATGTAGAAATTTGTTTTTCTAGAATTATAAAATACATCAAGTTTTATAGCCAATCTTAAACTCAACATTAATATCCTGGTTCTTCCAAACTCTTAGGGGTGGATCTCCCCAACCTACACACAACAATACAATAATGAAAAATGGTAATTATAGCAACCCCTTATCTTTTTGTTATACACAGGTCACCCTTGACAAGCAAGAACCATTCATAGGAGCTCATTAGCCTCTTTTTTATCTAATTAGCCTACTCATGGCAACATCACCTCCAATTACCCTTCTAAATGGAAGTCTCACAAGTAGCAACCTAACATGCTACCTTGTCTTTTAGTGCATGGCCTTCTCCTGCCAAAAATGGGCATCCAAGATAATGCTCTTTGAGCCTCACCTAGAGAAACAGAGTGTTGGATATAAGATGTCTTTACTTGATATTCACACAAAAGCTGCAACATAGCTAGGGTAAACTTGTAATATGACCAATTTGTTTAAATCAAAATAGAATATATGCAAGCCAAATAAAACGGGTCCTATGGAGTCTTTAATTCAATTCTTGCTTCTTTAATAAGGTAACATGAATGAATATGGATGTCTTACTAGTGTACACTTCATAGTGGCTACACCTAATTTCTTATTCCACACATGAATGTTAGCTTATAACTGTTACAAGTGTTTTGACATTATATCAAAGATGGTAACAAAAAACATAAAAAATACTTGCAGTATCTTTGGGAGCATCCATACTTCACTCTTTCTAGCCCTATTGTATTCTACTAAAACTTCAAATTTAATCAATGATAGTAGTAACATTCTACCCATACATAATAAAGAGGTCTCCAATTAACTTCATGTTTCCTTGAACTTCAATCCCTTATTAGTTTATAGATCCTGGAGTAATAGTTATATGCTCTCACTACAAGGGAATCAGCTAGTAGCAGTGGTCGCTTTTGACAAAAAAATCAGCATCGTTATTTGTGTAACTAACAATACTAATTTACATTTTGATGCAAATAGTCATGTCCCTCTGAGAAAAAAAAAACATTGAAAACCCAAGTGTGGCATTTGTCGAAATCATTTGCAAAAGATAATGAAAAAGAGAGATAGAGAGCTTAGAGCTTTGAGAGGGAGAGAGAGAGAGAGAGAGGGAGAGGGAGAGCTTATCATTGCCACCGCTATATGCAAATAAGAAGGAGAAAGGTGCATAGGAGAAGGGAGGAAAGCTATGAAAGGGAAGCACAAAGGGTTTCATCTTAGAGCCTTTGAGGTACATTGCCTCTTCTTACTTTGTTTTCTTTGTTTTTGTTTGTGAAGAGATGCATTGAGAGAGAGGGCAAGAGAAGAAGGGAAGGGGAAGAAGGAACAGAGAGGAAGAGAAAAAGAGAAAGAGAAAGAGGAGAATGGAAACAAAGAAAGAGGGGAAGAGAGAAATAGAGAGATGAAGGGAGGAAAAGAGGAGGTTGAGTGAGAGAAACAATAAGGGAGAGAGGGGGGAGGGAGAAACAAAGAGATAGGAAACAAAGAAAGGAAAAGAGAGAGAAAGTGGGGTGGGGAGAGAAATAGAGAGGGAGGAGAGATCTCGAGTAAGTTACCCATAAATATATGTGTGCATCACGTGAGTTCAAAATAAGGTATTTTTACAATACCATTTTTATACATTTTTTACATATAGAAAGGTGTTATATAAAGGGGTTATTTACAGATTGAATAGAAAATGATTATATTTTATTTAGAAAAAAATTACAAATAAAGATATTTATAAATAGGCCTTGAATGCACGTGATGTAGAGGTTATACATATAGTAACTTCCTCAAGGGGGAGATAAAAATAGAGAGGGCGAGAGAGAAGGAAGAGAGAGGGAGGAGATAGAAAAGAAAGGTGAGATAAAGACATGGAGGAGAGTGAAAAGGAGAGAGAGAGAGAGAGAGAAAGAGAGAGAGAGAGAGAAATTGAAGTGGGAGCTCACACTCGGCCACCAAGGCCCACCAATCACTTATTGTTTCAAGCATTTCAAGCAAGAGACTAATGGCTATCTCTCACCTAGCAATAAGCGCTCTCGATCCTATGAGTGTAGTGAGCTCACCTTGATACCTGATTGAGTAGCCTCCTCCCTCAAGCACCCTAGTAACTCCATAATCCAAGATGCAAGCTCAAGAAAACTTAATTCTCTACCTTCAAGCTCCATCCTCCATAGCTACGCTTGCAAGACAAGAGAAGAGAATAGAAGAGAAGAAGAGAAGAGAGGAGAAGATACAGATCTTCTCAATCATGATTTCTCACCCTTACATACACTTTTCCTTACACTTTCACACTCCCTCTCTCAAACACAAGCACAAGCACAAGAAGAAGAGGAGAGCTACTTTAGCCACATATCAAGAATGAGCTCTTCCATTCACTTTTTGGTTTTTATACATGCCCTTATCTCGTTGGGAACCCATCCCCTTTTTACATGACCGGGAATATCGCGAAGGTCCTTGTTTCCTATGCCCTTCTATTTACATTATCCCTTCACCTATATTCGTCTACTCTTTACAATTTGCACACGAGGAAGCTTGGTGCTCTTCCATTTTTCTTCTTTGAGGTTTCCTTTGCGCTTTTCACCTTTTCTTGTCTTTGTTTCCTTTGTCGAGTTTGCATTTCTAAATTTTCTTGGATTTACTTTTGTTTTCTTTTTCCTGGTCTTTCATTGGGGTTAACATTACCCCCCTCCTAATCGAGTGCTAGTCCCATGGCACTTGTAGGTCTCTATGTTGGTGAGGGCTTGGTGATTGAAGGGTTGTCATTTTGTTGATGATGGGGATCTTGTGGGGATTTGACATGGAAGAGAAGCATGTTAGAGTGGTCAAGGCTTTGGAGATCGAGGGTATATTGAGTGGTTGATGGGGGCCTCTGAGGTTGGTGGTTGGTCGCATTTGCATTTACCTACAAAGGGGATGTGTCTACCTTACCATGTGGTGTATTGTATCCATGCTAGTGGAGCTAGGGAGCTGGGTCACCGGAGGCAAGCTTGGGGTGTTGTCTTACACTTGAGGACCCATTTTGTGCATAAAGGAGGTGTGGTGAGTGTAGCTTAGGGATACAGGTCTAACCATAGGTGATTGTGACCTCCTTATGTTGTGTGCCCTAACCTTGATGTGCCCTAAGCATGAAAGTGGGGAACAAAAGGGGCTAAGGGATTAGACATGGAGCCAGCCGACCAAGGCCACTGGATGTGCCTAGGTTGAGGACCCCTAGTAGGTGCAGTGATTATGACACTCATCAAGTGAGATCTTCTTTTTTGGTCTTGCTCTTGTCTTTCTTTTTCCTCTTTTCATTCTCTTTTTCTTTTTCATGTTTCCTCATTCTTTCCTTTTTTTTACTTGGTCTCTTTTTTTAACAAAAATTCTTCTCTTTCTCTATTTTTCTTCTTGCATATGTGCAAGGAGCTAATCCTTGGATTCTAGGTCGTGAGAGAGGAGGTTGGGGGTTTAAGCTATTTACAAAGGAAGTTCCTACTTTGTAAATAGTCTTTTAGGTTCATGCGTACATCTAGAGGAGTTATTGACAAAAATGGATGACTACACCTAGTGAATTGACTATCATTCATGTCCTCTAGTAAGGCCATGCACAAGGATGAAAGGAGGATGGCTTGCATCATCTTGGGTAAGTTACTCATGAATATATGTGTGCATCACATGGGCTCAAAATAAGGTATTTTTAAAATACCATTTTTATACATTTTTTACATATAGAAGGGTGCAATATAAAGGGTTTATTTATTGATTGAATAGAAAAGGATTATATTTTATTCAAGAAAAAATCACAAGATAAGGATATTTATCAATAGGCCTTGAACACATGTAATATAGAGGATATACATATAGTAACTTCCCTGAGTGCATCATTAACCTAGCCATGGTGCAGCTATCTATGCCGGCATTTAGATTAAAAAATAGGGGTGGTAAACAGTGTTTGTGAGAGGTAGGTGGTTGCTTAAGAAAAATCCTAAGTAACCTAAGGTAGTTACAAGTTGTGATAAAGGCATGATCAAGGCAGGAGGAGAATTCACTAAGGAAGGGGGAGATTGATGGTCCTAAGTTGTTTTTAGAGAATACAAGAGCTACCTTTAGTAGCATTTACATTGTAGATTCTAGGGAAGTCATAGCAACCATGGATGTCTGGGTTAAAGTCCACCCCTACCCTTCTTGGATATGGCATGTACATTGGGTAATTTCTTTCATAGGGTAGGGTGTTGCAAAATGGCATCCATGTGTCTATGTTCTCGCCATCGTAGATTCTCCGCCTCCATTTTGACTGTGATTCATATCCTTTAATAGTCCTGGTGGGCACCTCCATGACCTTGTCTTCCCAGTAGTCATGTGCCTTGGTCCCCCACAATGTTGGATGTGTTTCTCTTTCTATGCTCCACCACTCCCAAAGCCTTTTTCCCATGCTGATGGTGCGCAGATGGGACGTAGAATGCTCACGTGGTGAATCCCGGAAGGTCCCCAAGAACAATGAACTCTACCTTTTTGCACAAAAAACCATGTAAAAGCATGCACGACAAGAGGCAAGAGACAAATTGGGTTCAATCTCCCCCATGCCTTGTGTGAGCGCTTCACAAAGCATGTATTTTATGTATATTTCCATCTTCATGCTCAATAATAGCCCAATTTACAAAAATATGACAAGCTTTTAGCTTTTGAGTTTGCTTTCTACAAAAATAGGAAAATAAAGCTAATGGACGGTGCCCATAGAGTCTGGCATGCCCAATCTCAATGTCCAAATAGAAATAACATATCGGAGCGCATAGGCGCATACGAAATAATAATCAATAATCAATGTCTCCATAGACATAACAAAATATACGCGTGGTGCCTATCAAAATATAATCCAAAGGTTGAATACCCGCTAGACTCCAATGCTTTCCTCCGCCACTACTGCTATCTCTACACATCAACTGAAGCATTCACAATCGTTAGTAAAATAATACAATTAAATCGACAAAAGTGAATACCTAGCAGTCTTCAGCTATATAAATAAATCAACTGGTTAGAAATAAATCCTAACCTTAATTTATTACGAGTGCGCACTCTAAACTCATAAACGTTTATTAATTTAATATGCATTTTGCGGAATCACCCGCTATGGAATCACCCATGTACACACTAAATTAATGAAACGCCCGAAAAGGACAGGCGTCCCCATCAACTTCTCGCACAAAGAATCCTCTTTGTGTATGAGCCCTGGTCATCTAAGTTTAAGGGAATCCACCGTAAAACCTCACGGAATCCACCGTGGCACGGAATCCACCGTGGAATATGCCTCCTGGCATCAACTGATCACTTCCTCCACCACTTTAGGGGATAACACCTTGCTTAGTGTGGGTGGGTATCGAAAGGTGAATTCAAAGGGCTTACTCTTGTTCTCCCATTGCTCTCATACTGCGAGTCCTAGGTTCTAGTTGGTTGAAAAGTATTCTTCTCTCTATGGAATGGGGGCTTCTATGGTTGTCAAGGGTCGTGCTCTTAGTCTTCGTCATACTTGCTCCAACATTATTTTCCTTCTTTTCTTAGCATCCTCTTTTATTTTAGCCATTGCATCCTCAAGTTGCACTTCCTATTGGGTTTCCAATCCTAGAGAGGGTGGTTGGGAAACTTGTTGCTCATCTTGTTGCCTTAGTTCAAAATATTGCCCCTCTTCTAGTGGCAGTACCTGCTACTCTTCCTCTCTCATTGATTCTTGTAGTCCTTGTTCCTCCTTAAAGCCTAACATCTCCACCTTTGAACTGTCAGCCCTCTCCTTAACAGCTAAGGCTAGTTCCCGCTCCTTGTGGTTTGAGACACAATCCATGCTTCATGGCTCTCGGGTGATCTCCAGCTTCCTATTTAGAGTTTCAATGGCCCTCTCCTCTTTTGATTGTGTGATGTCCAAGATGGTACTGAGGAAGGTGTGTTGTTGGGTTTCCAATCTCGTGTTTGTAGCCTTTGCCATGCTTTCTGCTAACACTCTGTCATCTTCTGCACGGGCTAGATGGCTTACTAGGTCTTTTACTCTTGCTTCACTCTAGGTCAACCATGATTTGGCCTTCTTTTTCATCTCCTCTAGGTTCTCACTTTTCCTTTGGGCCAGGGGCCTTATCATCGGCTCTTGGTCTCTCCACTTTTAGGTCACCTTTTCCTTCTCCTCCTCCAAGTACTTGATCTCTCTTTCTAGCCTTCCTTGCTCCTTTATCTCCTTTAGAAGCTATACCTCATTTCCTTGTCTTAAAGCCTTCTCATCTATAGACGATCAGATGCATGCAAGGCACTCGAGTGGCATATCAAAGCCGAAGTGGCTAAACGCAGATCATTGGCAGAGACTCAAGGAGGAGGCTATAGATTCTCCAAGATGTTGGTGCGCGACAATAGCAGTGGGAGGTAGGGGTCATGCACCATCTGGGGAGTGGTAGCCACAGGACTTATCTGGAGGACTTTGTAATTTTTTCTTTTATTCTTCTCTCTTTCTTATTTGCAATATCACTTGTACTAACAATCATGTTTCTAACAATTGTATTATTTTTTCTTTGCAACACTCAATCACAAACCGCAATCCCGCTAGTTTGGAGACTTGATATGCAGAGAGGCATGGTCTCACTACACTTATCGATAGACTGTATGCACGCAACAACCTACTAAGTCAATCATCTTTCCTGTCCATAGTCATTATTTATTTAAAATGCATTATGTATGGTGGACTGATGTGTAGTTGTTCACTTTGCAGAGTCTGTTCAATGCTCCTTTGTATCAAGATGAGCTTTCTGATGGCGAGGATCTGTAGCTTACACTTGGATTTGTGGAGTGCACACCCTATTCTTTTTTAGTCCCATGATCTATGCAGTCATTTTCCATGTACTATTCCCTAGACCTACTTATCATCCTTTGAATAAAATCATATCTTCCTATAATTACAATTAGGATTTCATGTTTGTTTTGGCTCTCCTCTCTCTCCATGGTTCCATGTAATGTCATGAGTTTTCATCACTAGTCTTGTACTTTTTCAATGAATTATTGGTCTTGTGGGTTCAAGTATTTTTTGCGCTCGTCTTGACAATAATTGCATACCCAATATGTAATTCCTTTGTAGAATATTGCCCTGCCACAATTTCTTTTTTCTCTGTAACTGTCGTTATTAGTGTCACTAATTTCTCTACACACATCACTATTGGTGCCACTATGCATGTCGCAGAGCGACGCTGTGAAGGGTTTTCGAAAGTAAAGTCGTGACCACAGAGGACCTTAACTAATTTCAAGATAGAAGATCAATCAAGCGAGATCACAATTCCATTTGAAATAAGGTCACCTCAATTTCGGATAATGGCCCTAAAGTCAACTTGTTCAAGCCTTTTGGTCTCTTGAATGTGGCAAATAGACCTAAATGTATACAATACTAGCTGCACTTCACCTGTTTGAATGCAATCTCATGGAGTCAGAATCGGACATGAACTACAGCAGCTCTCTCCTGAGGCCCTTGTAGATGTTTATGAAACATCAGAGCATAAGAGATCCCAAGATGGCTCCAGTTTCTCTTATACAAGAGTTAGAAAGCAGGAATAGAACTGCCATTAGAAGTTGATCAAACATTGCGGAAAAAGATTATACATGGTCAGATGCTTTTATCAAACAGTGATGGCAGATAGTCACAACCACTCAGAATACACATATCCATTAGCATCTTCTTGGTAAGCTTGTAAAGTTTAAATCTCTATTTTTCACAAGGTTGTTGTACTGAAATTCAACACCTTGGCCATATTTGTCCATCTTGAACATAACCTTCAGACATCCAAATGGTATCATGTCAAAGTCCTCTGTTATCACAATGTCCACAAGACCATTTATTGACAAGAAGGTCATCTATGCATCAGTCTCATATGGAGTTACAATATAATCAATCTTCTCATACTGTAAATTCGGACTGTATCTGTGACTTGGTGTAAGAATTTCTTAGGCCAAGGTTTTAGTACAATGCGACATCAGCAAATCATCCAGCAAATCATCCAGTTCCTCCGTAAAGGAATGGTTTTCATCCCTTACTTGTAGCTCTGTTCACGTACTTTAGCTATGGCCTATTCTATGTCTTTGGCCTCCTCCGTGATTTCCGTCAGAAGGTTCATAATTGTGTGAATTTCAATTCATTGAGCTTTCTTGGTTTTGTTGCTGGTGATGACTACTGTTCACCTCGAGTGGTCCAGTCATCACAGCAAAAATATTGCTCAAAGTATCATAGTTGTCATTGAAAGCACCTTGATGATGCGCATATTGTTGTCGTATTATCCTTTGTCGTTGCTTCTCTCCTCCTCAAGCTCTCCTCAGCATGCGCAAGCACGGGATAGATTTCAATGCCGAAGAAAATGTTCATGGCCCCTTGTCGTGCTTGTCTTCATGTCCGTTTGGCTTCGTTGTTGTTGTTGTGGCATGCTTCACAGTCTTGTTAGAGGCCCGAATTCCCATTCCTTTCTTCTCATATCAGAAGCTTTGATGCTCCTCCTTTGTCATATTTGGTGCTTCCCCCTCTCAAATCAGCGCCACCCCTTCATCCTCATTCTTTGTCACCTTTTTAAATTCCTCAACAGCAGGCGCACTAAGGAACAACCTCACTAGCAATGCACAACGGCACAAGGTAAAATAAACCTCCTTATGACAAACAGAGCTGGCCCTGCTCTCACTGTTAATCCAATCAACAGCCTTCTTCGCAAATAATAGGATCATGTGACTTTTCTTTCTCCCCTAAATTCGATTACACCCAAACATCTGCCGCGTGATCGCTCCCTTCCACATTAATCCCCAAAAATAGGTTGAAAGCCTCCCCTTTCTTGTTCGATGGCAGACTCCCTAATCACAGAAAGCTGTTGCTTTTTTATCTCTCCGTTGCTTTTTTCTTTCCCTCTTTGCTATACCTACTTTGGCATCATCCTTCTCCTTGAGAATCTGGTGTGGTTCCTTGAGCTTACTTTTCAGATCCTGAGAACAGAGATCCCTTTTTTCTTTCCCTCTTTGCTATACCTACTTTGGCATCATCCTTATCCTTGAGAATCTGGCAAGGTTCCTTGAGCTTACTTTTCAGATCCTGAGAACAGAGATCCCAAAATATCCAGTAGCACAAGATATTCTACTTTTCGTAAAATTTTTTCTTTTTGATTAGACTCTCTCTTCCACAAAAACCTAACAAAATGGACAGTCAGATACTTTCGCAAGTCACTGATCTCTAATTCTTTTTACATAAACAACACTTCTTCCTAAAGCTGATGATACTTTTTCAAGCTCTGACCTCATTGCTATTTTCAGCCCATCATGTAAATGGTTGACATCCTGTGAAATGTGGCATTTCAAAGAGTACACACTCTCTTTTTATGTTTCTTGCTCTCCACTCTCAGCACAAGCAATCTTGCTGGTTAGATCAATGCTGAAGAGCTCCTTGACAACTGATGAAGATAACCTGCCATCACCCGTAGGCTACAAATGCTGAGACAAAGTGTAAAGCAATTGTGTCTAGCATTCTTCAGCATCTTGTTGCATGTATGCACCAGTGTTTTTCTGCTATGCAAATTGTGGATACTTTCCTCTCAGAACCGTCCAAAACCGAATAGGAGCTACAGCCCTGTGAATTGTATCAAGTTCATTAAATAATTCACGGGTAGCAAGTGTTAAAAGATGAGATGAAGGATCTAGTTCATTGACACCTCCCCCAGAATATTTCTGCAAGGCATCCTTGAGTTCAAGAATAGCATGCAAACTTTGTACAGTAGAGTTTATATATCAAGTGTTCCTCAAGTTAAGCAGCCCTGCTGTATGACCCTTAACTTCTTGCACAATAGTATCACCACCTTTGCTATGATCTGCCCATGCAGAACAAAATGCAAACACAACGACTAAGTATGTACAAAGTAACAAATGTCACACACAACTTTTTGGTGGATTTCACACCTCGAATGCGTAGCAGTATGACATTCACCCCCTCTGATCTTGCGCATCCTCCGGATGGGCCAACTACCCATGATCATTGTCATCAAGTTCCACGAACAGATCAATCTCTTCATTGACTATTTCCGGTATATCAACAAGGGTATCTGTCATATCATCTGTCTCTTCTACTTCTCTTGCAAATTCTTCCAATGCATAATCCTCATCATCTCTTTTCTTGAAAATCTTGATTCTTTTTCCTACAATGGCCACTTTAAGCATTGTCCCATCCAATTCTATCAGCTCATATGTTGCATTGTCAAAGACATGTCTGACTATGTATGGCCCAAACCATCTTTTCACCATCTTTTGAAGTGCAGTCTGCTGATTTTCAAGGCTGCTATCAAAGACTAATACCCAGTCTCCCTCTTCTATTGCTCTAGGCCGCAAGCGATGCCTACTATCAAACCTGTCCTTATTTCTAAGTCTAGCAACCTTCAACCTGTCAATAGCTAGCTGAATATCCTCTGGTCTTCTCTCCAACTACCGAATCCAAAGAGCTAAGGGCTCTTCTCTTATCAAATCCTCCTGCCAAGGTAAAACTGACCAAGTCAAAGCACAAGTCTCAGTCTCGGCATAACTGATTTCTGACTATACATCAACTCTGCGGGCATATATCCTGTGGTAACACTGTGAGTGGTACGATCAGCCCACAAAGCAAATGGTAGAAGTCTCGGCCATTCTCCAATCCGTCCTCTGCATGCTTTGGCTAATGCTTTCACTATCGGTGGATGCCCTCTTTCACTCTTCCCATTTCCCTCTGGATTGTATGCTGTGATTAGAGCCAACTTGATTCCTAGTTGAGAGAAAAAATCCCTAGCTTCATCCGCAACTAATTCACCACGATCTGCAATGATCTTACCCACACAACCATACCTGCAAAAAATTTCTTCCAATAAGAACTTATACACTGCACTAGTGGTCTTCGTTCTCAAAGGTCTGCCCTCAACATGATTGGTAAGATCTTCTCTAGCCAAAATAATATACCTCATCTGCCATAGACCCATAGGCATAGTAACCAAGTCAACTACCCACTTATAATGAATGCATAGAGGATAGGTTGGATGAAGCTCATCTCGATGACGCACTACGGAATATATCTGACAGTCTCTGCAAGTCTCTACAAAGTGAGAAACATCTTTGTACATGTCTTTCCACCAATATTTTTCCTTCATTTTCTCATAAGTAGCCCACACTCCTCTATGACCAGCCCAAGGACTCTCATGAAACTCCCTCATCACCTATAACTGGGTCTCTTTATCGCAGACAACCCGCAAGGGTAATCCACCTCTTTTCTTCGGGTGCTTTCAAAGAAATCCATCCTTGAGGAAATAACCATAGGCTTTTCTTCTGATCTTCTTGAACTCTTCATCTGTCCATTCATCTCTTTTGCTTAGTGTACTAAGGTACTTGCCAATCTCCAACATAGAGTTCTTCTATGAAAGCCAAAATATCATAGACATCTCCATGCGCATCTGTGTGATGAATGGTTGTCCAAGAATGATGGGATAAGAGCATGAATCCTGCACAAAGAAATGGAAATCCTCCTTTACATCTCCAATAGAAATCCTGACATTGGGACAGGCAGCATACAAATCACCTGCTGTTGTTGGCGGCTCTCATATGCCACCCATGCTCTGCATCCATAGGCCATCTATTACTTTCATAAACTCCACGAACTATGAGATTAATCTCTGAACCATGATCCACCAAAGCAACATAAGGCACCTATTTCTCTCCAATTTTTACCATTGTTTCTGTAGTTGCCCTAGCCCAATGACTCTATGAAAAATGACTATGCGGTATCAAGATAGGCTCATTAGTTTTCAACATAATGCATAGGCTCAACCCTCTTCTCTGTCTGCAGAAAACAGAAGCATTCTCAACCATAACCTCATCCTCATCCTCATCCAACTCCCCAATCAAAACTCCCTACGTATCAGAAGTAGGCAATGCATGTCTTTTCCTCTTCAGGACTTCTTGAAACTGATCTTGAAACTCTCTTTTCGAGATGCCCAAAACCTGAAAAATAGTAAAAGTCACCTCACTGCCAAGTATCTTATCATTAAATATTTTCTTCATGTCCGTAGATGTCTCAATATCGGACATCAATCTAAACCCTGGCTGCTTTCTCTCTAGGCTCTTGCCTCTTTTCTTTCTTTTGAGCATCTTCCATCTGTCGTTCTGGCCTTGGTCTCAAAGATGGCCCTGCAGTAGGTGGAGTAACAAACTCACCCCCTCTAGTCTTTTTAGCTGCATTTGGATTCTCTTCATCTTTCTTGCGCTTCTCCTCAACAAGTACATCTGCTCCCTGAGACTTAGCCAAGTAGGCATAAATAGTGTACCTGTCAACAGGCGAATCCCAACCTGTCTTAGATCTAATGCTAGAACCTGCACTAGTCAAAACAGTCTACTGAATCTTTCCCTTGTTTGCCATCTCCAAAGCATATGTCCATAATGCTGACTAAATTTCTGAACCTTTCTCAATCTGGACTCCATATGCAGAGGCATCTCCTCTAGCTGCCACATAAGAAGTATGCGCAGCCATATCATCTACTAATTTCTTCATTCCGCCTTTCCCAAAATTGGTAGCAAGCGAAGCTCCTGTTTCAGTCAACCAGATCTTGCCATCTTGTTCCCAAAATACCAAATTATTCCTCCTTACATCTTGAAAAGTTTCACAATCCCTGCAATGTTGATGGTCTGTACTATCACACCAAATACATCTTCGATCTCTCCTAGGTGTACTAGGAGCACTCCTAGGTGCAGTAGGAGCACTAAAAGAAATAGTAGGTGCAGTCAAAGCAAACTTCTCTTTCAATTTCCCCACCAATTCTGCTTTAACTGACTCCAGTGTCAAATATGTTATGCCTTTGATTATGTCATCAAGAGAGGGAGCCAGCATCAGCCTTGGAACAGAAGGAACAGGAGGAGTAGAAACAGTAGGCACTGGCATAGGCCAAGAAAATGGCTGAGGAAGAGAGGAAATGACAGGGGTAGAAGCAGGCATAGGAGCAGAAGATGGCGTCAATGTCATGGATCCATTCTATAGGTGGGTCTTCCATATCTGCCTCTTGGTCAAAGTCAAGACTGCATCCTAGGCGTCTTGCCAATCCGTTTTAAGACCCATAGGCTTCGTGCAATCCTCAAGAAGCTCTCCTAATTCTTCCTGAAGAGCAGGATCTGCATCTTGCAAGAAAAGCTCAACTTTCTCAAGATCCAATGCTTTTTGTTCAATGGCATCAAGCTAACTATACCTCTCTTCAAATTCTCGTATCAATTCTGAAACAGCTAGACCTTTGTTTGGCATGTAGACCCACTCTCAAAATGATCGCTGTGTAGGTATCCCAAAATCCTCAAGAAAATACTCCTCTTTCAGGGCCTTCTTAAAATCTTGCCAATACGAATTTTGAAGGAAAAGATCAATCACTTTTACCCTCAAGGCAGGTGTGAAAAGGCGAAGGAAATATTTACTCATAAGTCTTGTTGGTACTCCAAAAAATCCCATCTTGATCTCATATGTCTTCAAATAAGCCGATACATTATGGCCATCAAATAGCTTCTTTTCATTTTCAACTGCTTCAATTGCCTTAGTCGCGCTGATTGCATTCTCCTACTCTGAATATGGTTGCCTTTGCTAACACAACTGTTGTTGATGCATTTGCTGCTGCTGCTGCATATACAATTGTGTCTGCTAATTTTGAAGCTACATATACATAGACATATTCTGCAAAATCTGCTTTAAATCATCCGTTGAAGTACTTGAAGCAACAATCAATGATGGAGTCCAAGTAGAGGACAAAGCAGGAATCGTAGAAGAGGTTGAAATTGATGCTGAAGTATCTCCCATCCTGAAATTTAAATGTGACACTTTCACGTCGGGTTCACCAAAGATGTCAAAGGGCTTTCGAAAGCAAATTCGCGACCACAAAAGACCTTGACTAATTTCAGGATAGAAGATCAATCAAGTGAGATCGCGATTTAATTTGAAAGGTCACCTCAATTTCGAATAATGGCCCTATAATCAACTTGTTCAAGCCTTTTGGTCTCTTGAATGTGGCAAATAGACCTGAAAGCATGAAATACTAGCTGCACTTCACTTGTTTGAATGCAATCTCATGGAGTCAGAATCGGACATGAACTACAGCAGCTCTCTCCTGAGGCCCTTGTAGATGCTTATGAAACATCAGAGCATAAGAGATCCCAAGATGGCTCTAGCCTCTCTTGTACAAGAGTTAGAAAGCAGGAATCGAATTGCCGTTAGAAGTTGATCAAACATTGCAGAAAAAGATTATACATGGTCAGATGCTTTTATCAGACAGTGATGGCAGATAGTCACAACCACTCAGAATACACATCTCCATTAGCATCTGCTTGGTAAGCTTGTAAAGTTCAAATCTCTGTTTTTCACAAGGTTGTTGTACTAAAATTCAACACCTTGGCCATATTTGTCCATCTTGAACATAACCTTCAGACATCCAAATGGTATCATGTCAAAGTCCTCTGTTATCACAATGTCCACAAGACCATTTATTGACAAGAAGGTCATCTATGCATCAGCCTCATATGGAGCTACAATACAATCAATCTTTTCATGCTGTAAATTCGGACTGTATCAGTGACTTGATGTAAGAATTTCTTAGGCCAGGGTTTTAGTACAGTGCGACATTAGCAAATCATCCAGTTCCTCCGTAAAGGAATGGTTTTCATCCCTTACTTGCAGCTTTGTTCACGTACTTTAGCTATGGCCTGCTCTATGTCTTTGGCCTCCTCCGCGATTTCCGTCAGAAGGTTCATAATTGTGTGAATTTCGATTCATTGAGCTTTCTTGGTTTTGTTGCCGGTGATGACTACTGTTCACCTCGAGTGGTCCAGTCACAGCAAAAAGCTTGCTCAAAGTATCATAGTTGTCATTGAAAGCACCTTGATGATGCACATATTGCTTTCGTCTTATCCTTCGTCGTTGCTTCTGTCGTCCTCAAGCTCTCCTCAACATGCGTAGGCACAGGACAGATTTCAACGCCGAAGAAAATGTTCATGGCCCCTTGTCATCCTTGTCTTCATGTCCATTTGGCTTCTTTGTTGTTGTTGTGGCATGCTTCACAGTCTTGTTAGAGGCCCGAATTCCCATTCCTTTCTTCTCATATCAGAAGCTTTGACGCCCCTCCTTTGTCGTATTTGGTGCTTCCCCCTCTCAAATCAACGCCACCCCTTCATCCTCATTCTTTGTCACCCTTTTAAATTCCTCAACAGCAAGAGTACTAAGGAACAACCTCACCAGCAATGCACAATGGCACAAGTAAGGTAAAGTAAACCTCCTTATGACAAACAGAGCTGGCCTTGCTCTAACTGTTAATCCAATCAACAACCTTCTTCGCAAATAATAGGATCATATGACTTTTCTTTCTCCCCTAAATTCGATTACACCCAAACATATGCCGCTTGATCGCTCCCTTCCACAGTAATCCCCAAAAATAGGTTGAAAGCCTCCCCTTTCTTCTTCGATGACAGACTCCCCGATCATAGAAAGCTGTTGCTTTTTTCTCTCTCCGTTGCTTTTTTTCTTTCCCTCATGTTATACCTACTTTGGCATGGTTCCTTGAGCTTACTTTTCAAATCCTGAGAACAAAGATCCCAAAATATCCAGTAGCACAAGATATTCTACTTTCCGTAAAATTTTTGCTTTTTGAGATTAGAATCTCTCTTCCAGAAAAACCTAACAAAATGGACAGTCAGATACTTCCGCAAGTCACTGATCTCCGATTCTTTTTACATAAACATCACTTCTTCCTAAAGCTGATGATACTTTTTCCAGCTCTGACTTCATTGCTATTTTCAGCCCATCATGTAAATGGTTGACATCCTGTGAAATGTGGCATTTCAAAGAGTATACTCTCTCTTTTTTTGTTTCCTGCTCTCCACTCTCAGCACAAGCAATCTTGCTGGTTAGATCAATGCTGAAGCGCTCCTTGACAACAACTGATGAAGATAAACTGCCATCACCCGTAGGCTGCAAACGCTGAGACAAAGTGTAAAGCAATTGTGTCCAGCATTCTTCAGCATCCTGCTGCATGTATGCACCAGTGTTTGTCTGCTGTGCAAATTGTGGGTACTTTCCTCTCAGAACCGTCCAAAACCGAATAGGAGCTACAGCCCTGTGACTTGTATCAAGTTCATTAAATAATTCACGGGTAGTAAGTGTTAAAAGATGAGATGAAGGATCCAGTTCATTGGCACCTCCCCCAGAATATTTCTGCAAGGCATTCTTCAGTTCAGGAACAACATGCAAACTTTGTACAATAGAGTTCATATATCAAGTGTTCCTCAAGTTAAGCAGCCCTGCTGTATGACCCTTAGCTTCTTGCACAATAGTATCACCACTTTTAATCTCGTAATTCAAGACTGCTTGGTTGATTATCTCAACTCAAAACTCTCCATACTGTTGCACATGCTCTATGGACAAATGACGTTTCCGACGAATGGCCAATTTGCATTGCATGCATGGACAAGGAACACGTTGATTGAGCCAAGCCTCACATTCCCCACCATGTTGGTGGTGAGTGCTAGACATCTTGACTGCGATGTAATGGAATGATAATTTAGTAACGATTCTATATTGTATATTAGGACCACTCCACTATATATATTTTAGGTCTTTTTTTTTAAATTTTCGTACCTATCTCTTTGAGTTTGGCTCTAAACTTATCTATCTTTGAGGTCGGCTCTAAATTATGCTCACACACATACATTTTTATAATAGTTAATAGATCTTCCACTATGCCTTGAAAGACACAACTCCTTTTGAAGCCTTTATAGTTCAAACGCTAGTAGTGAGTTGTTTGAAAGTTTTTGGAAGCATTACTTATGCTCATAGAAAGAAATTAGACTCTAAATCTCTCAAACGTATTCTCATGAGTAATAGTAACATCACCAAAGCATTTTACTTTTATGATCCTAGAAAAATAAGTATTTCTACATCTAGAAATATCATTGTGGATGAATTGTCAGGATTGTGGGAGAGAAGGAAGGAGTCTCACTTGTAGCTTTCTTGCTTGCACAATGGGGGAATACACACAAAGGTGGAGGCTGAAAACAGTTTTCCTCTTCTTAGTTGTGTAAGCCAAAAGAACTCTAGTACAAAGAAATAGAAGAACCCTATATATGGGTCTCAAAACCAAACTCAACTAACTAAGGTGGCATACTAACTGAGCCATGAACTAGAGTAGATAAGGATAGCTGTCATCTAGCTATTATTCATGAGCGGTGTACCAACCGCATCTGCAACTGACATGTTGGTGACATAACTGCACAACGGTCACCCTGGCATATCACGAGTGGAGCTCGATATCTCAACACTCCCCCTCGAGCTCAATCCCAATTCCTGCACACCAAGCAGGTCTCTGAACTTGCGCAGCTTCTCTGCGCCCAATGCCTTCGTGAATATGTCAGCTACCTGATCCTCTGTGCTGACATAAACTAGATCAATAAGACCTAGTAAAACCCTCTCCCGCACATAGTGATAATGCACCTCAATGTGCTTTGTTCTAGCATGATAGACTGGGTTATTTGCCAAGTGTATACTACTCATGTTGTCACAATAAATGACAACTGGCCCATCTGTAGGCTGATGCATATCATAAAGTAGCTTATGCAACCAAGCTACCTCACATGCAGCCATTGCTGCACCCCTGTACTCGGCCTCTGTGCTCGACAAGGCAACTGTAGGCTGTTTCTTGCTGCTCCAAGTGACTGCATCACTCCCAAAAGAGAATACATATCCACTGGTAGATCTTCTATCAGAAATACTACCAGCCCAATCAGCATCAGTATATCCATGCAGCTGTATCTGAGCCCCAGTCTCATAAAATAGTCCATACTGCAATGTGGACTTCACATACCTGAGCATGCGTCTAGCCGCATCCAAATACGGTTTCCTTGGAGCCTGCATAAACTGACTTACCAATCCAACAGCATAGCTCAAATCTGGCCTGGTAATAGTCATATAAATCAAGCTTCCTACTATGCGTCTGTACATAGTAGGGTCTTCCAGAAGCTCACCTGCATCTGCGCTCAGCTTCACATTCTGCTCCAAAGGAACTGAAATAGGCTTACAGCCTGTTATCCCATATTTGGATAGCATGTCCAATCCATACTGCCTCTACAAGAGCTGTATCCCACTTGGTGATCTAATCACCTCAATGCCCAAGAAATAACGCAGCTCTCCCAAATCCTTCATCTCAAACTTTTACTTCAATAGCATTTTCACATGAAGGATATCTTCATCACTGTCACCTGTCATAATCAAATCATCAACATAAATGACAAGTAGCATAATACCTTTCTCTATTTTTCTCACATAAAGTGAGAAATCTGCCTTGGAAATCTGAAAGCCAATAGTGACAAGATACTGTCCTATCTTGTCAGACCATGCTCTAGGTACTTGCTTCAAGCCATACAAAGCTTTCTTCAACCTGCAAACAAACTCAGGATGAACAGCATGCACATAACCTGGTGGCTGCTCCATATAGACCTCTTCTTGCAAATCACCATGCAAGAAGGCATTCTTTACATCCATCTGATGTAAAGACCATCCCTTTGATGCAGCCATAGCAATGACTGCTCTTACGGTTGCCATCCTTGCAACCGAACTGAATGTTTCTTCATAGTCAATGCCATATGTTTGTGCATACCCCTTGACTACTAATCTTGCCTTGTATCTATTCACAGAACCATCTGCATTGTGCTTCACCTTATAAACCCACTTACAGCCAATAGCATTATTACCTTTAGGCAAAGGTACCAATTCCCATGTAGCATTTGATTCCAAGGCATCCATTTCTTCATCCATGGCTTTCTCCCATTTTTCTTTTCCCATGGCTTGCTCAAAAGAAGTGGGTTCTGGTTCCTGTATCACTTTGACCATATATGCATAGTGGATGGCTGCTCCAATACCTTGCCATCCTCTTGGATGGGCCATGTGGTACCTGCCATTGTACTAGCATCACTCAGTGTTATGAGGAGCCATGTTGTAAATATTGCACTATCATTCATTCGAGAACATGTTTGAGATTATTGCACAATGTGCATTAGATATTTTGGACTTTAGTTTTCTTGGTGTTTTTCAATGTTTTCTTGCCCTTGTCCTGCTTCTTACTCTTAATGGGCTTTTTCCTCCTTTTTAGAGTCACATTTCTCATTGTTAGATTATGTCTCTATGTTGGAATCAGAATTGGAATCTCTACTATCATTGTTCTGATGCTTTTGGATAGACTTATTGGATTTCCTTTCTTTTTCTAACTTTTCTTTCGATAGATATTGCTTTAATCTTGGAGCTTTCTTGATATTTGCCAGGGTATTTGCAACAAAAGCTAAAATTTGCATGTTGTAGCAAAGAAATCAGTGTATAGAGACAATATAAGTATGTTGACTAGAAGATCAGATTACCTTTGGATAGTGCTAATGATTTGCCAATGGATATGAATAAGATTGGAGTCACGGGATGGTCTAACCAACCAAAGAAGATCTGGATGTTATACAGAAGATTTTTGCAGGATAGAAGACTATGCCATTAGAAGTTTTGATGATCTATGAAAACTTACCTACTTTGATTCTTCCATATGATCCAGGAGGATGCTATGATATCTTATGTTAACATGCCTACTTGTCATATTACCCAGATGATTACCCATATGATCCTAGTGGGAATAATGTTGCAAGTGGTAAACAAGTTGGCACATGCCGGAGGATGTGCAGGTTTGGAGGGGGTGGATGTCGTGACGGTGCGCGTTTACCACTGCAAACCTGAGGGCGGAGTTTTTGGCCAGGATTTTCAACTCTTTAGTCAGCCTCATTATGAGTTTATTTTCCATTGTGTGTATCTTTTGTGTTTGCATTTGCATGACGCACGAGCACCTGTAGTTAGGCTAGGCACATTTTCTTCAATGCATTCATAATTCTTGTATGAAGCATCGCTCGATTGATTGCAAAGCATGGATTCTAATTTGCAAACTGCATGGTGTTTGGGCATGAAGTTCTTTTTCAAAGTATGTTCTTGATAGGGCACAAAGCATGGAAAATCGGTTCACATGAAGGTTTCTATTTTGAAGACTCGTGGACTTGAGGAAAATATTGTAATTTAGATGTTGCCAGTGCAGATGATATGGCTCTTCATAAGAAAAATTAGATAATTATTTTAGCAATTTATGAAAGCTAAAAGTTATCTACTCATTTTATGGATATTTAAGGATAAAACAAGCCCTACAAAAAGAATGGTGTTGTGAGTTCAATATGAGCATCGATAACATGTATCTTGCACAATAAAACAACTTGCCACGTTGCTACATTTGGCATTGACAAAGCTCATCGAGATTTCACATACCTTCTATAATGGCCTCTCTTCGTATTTATTGAGATATAATTCACCATTGCAATCTTTGTACTTCGTGAAATGGAAGAATGTTTAATACCCATGGATAACAAACATCAACATGTTGCACATACTTTGTATCTAGAACGTCTTGTCTACAAAAGTGCATTGCAAGGAACTAAACCCCAAACTAAATCTAATCACCCTTAGTGCAACGAACTTGGTTAATAGCTTCTCTAAAACATTAAGCTATTGTATGATATGTACATGATTATGGAAGTTTTTTTAAAGGGTGATAAGGCTGAACGTTTGCAAAGAAACGACTGATGGGCAGTCTTAAAAAGAAGAAGCTAGGGAAAATATTGGTGGAGGCAGCATAATTCACATAGTAAATGATGTCAGCAGCCAACAACAACTGGAAAAACTAAAAGCATGCCAAGAATCGAATGGATTTTGGAAAAAGCTTCAATAGAAAAACTATGGATTTTTAAAATGGCGCTGATTATAAATAAAAGGTGACGGAGGAAGGAAGGACAAGGTCGACACGATGCTTTAATCAATGACGCTTTTGCAAGATGGTGACTCGCTATAAAAGCGATGATAGAGGGGGGAGCTCGGAGGAGACGAGGAGAGATCATCGGCGAAGGCTACTGTGACAGAAGGATCGCAGGACAACTGCAACGAGGAGGCCGTTGGAAGAAGGAGCAGAGAGGACTGCTATGAGGTAACGAGGATTGGAAGGCCAGCGGAAGATGAAGCTGCAGGAACGAGACGAAAGCGAGGAATGAAGACAATGACTGTCGGCTGGCACTTGATTGACAATGATGGCATTAATGACGAAGCTGAAGCTGACGATGAAGGAGGAATCGAAGGACAATGCTGTTGCGACAGAAGTGACGTAGGAAGAATCATGAGGAGGCCATAGGGGAAGGAATCAGAAGACTGCAACGAGGAGTCCGCTGAAAGAAGGATCGGCGAAGCTCTACAAGGCAGTGTAGAAGGAGACGGAAAATAAGACAAGATGACACATTAAAGGATTGAAGAAGAGAGCCAAAGTTGTCGACGGTGCTGAAGTCGATGTTAGCGACAGCAACAGAAGAGATGACTACGAACAATGGCCGCATGCCGAACTGGGTTGACGCTTTAAATAAGGAGGCCCGAGTCTGAACACACCTTTGTCAACAACAAGCATAAACTTATTCTGCCATTCTGAATTATCGTTTCCATATGATCACTACGAATTATTTTTACTGACTATCCTAGCTTTCTTTCGTTCGTATTCAATGGAGATGCTAAAGAGTGGTGATGGAACAATTGATTCCACCCTACAAAGTGAACTAACGGGCAGGCTTTAGATCTTTATTACTTGGAAGTTCCTTCTTCATCAATACCAAATATACTTCAAATATTCCTTTCTTTTCATACATGATGTATTAAGCTCTCTTGTGATTAAACTTGGGAGTTCTTTTGTGAATTGATTCTTCTATTCTATCCCTTGTGAGTAGCAATCAAGAAATATATGTATGAGAACATACCGAGAAAATTGAAATCTATGTATCATGCTGACACATGAAATCGTTCGAATGAAAATCCTATTCATTCCTTTACTCCATGAATTTATTTTGACTTAAGTTCTCTTCTTAATCTTTTTGCTCCCATCTTGCTAAGTGTCCCTACGCCGAGAGAATTCACAAACTTCCGCGCGTATTATTCTGTGCGACAACGGATAAAGGCATCCAGATCTTGATTGGAAGATCTAGAGAACTTCAAAAATGAGATACTAGGTGGGTGGGTTGTTGGAATTTGAAGTGAGGGTGGAGTTCGGGCTATAGAGGGGACAATAGCCGGGTTAATAGAAGAAGCTAAGAATTGACTTGTTAGGTTTGGTAGAATAGTGGGAGCAATTAGGGAAAGGGAAGATTCACTACCAACGGGGGGGAGTGGAATGCGAATGGTGCCTTTGGAGCTATGGAGAAGATTATTGCACTTGTGATACATAATTGTTGAGGATCAAATAAGCCTTAGGAGATTGTATCATTTGGCAATTTTTAGACTTACAGTGCGGTGCTTGGCTTAGAGCTAGAAAGTTGCATTCACAAGGAGCTTTTGAATAGTTCCTATATAGGAAAACATGTGGAATGTAGGAAATTCTCTCATATTTCCTAGGTTTGGAAAAATGCATTCCCTACATACAACTAGGAAATTACATTCCCCACAGCTTATAGTAGGAAATTTTAGGTATGTCTTTATGAATCCCCTATATACAAGTAGGGATTTTCATTCCCCACACCTTACATTAGGAAATTATAGGTCATATAGCCACGAAATCCCAATCCCCACAAATCATAGTAGGGAATTACATGCTACACAATTAGGAAATTTCATTCCTTATATTTTATACTAGTAGATTATAGATGGCCATATCAAGTTATACTTTGTTCATTTGTTTTTCTTGCACTATGTATGCGAAATTGTTAGCATTCAAATTAGGCTTTAAACCAAGTAACACTATATTAGAAAATTTGGAAACTCTCATATAGTTTGGAATTCTCCATATAGTTAATATTTGGCCATATGATAAAATAATGTCCCCTTACTTGAAAGTGGAGTCTACCCTAATTACTATATAGGTTGTCTTTCCAAGTCCCACTTTGAAGCATGGGTTAGGATTTAGCCACATGGCCAAATTTTTACCCCTTATTTGAAAGTGGAACTTGGGAGTTTTCCAAATTCTCTAATATGGTGTTAAGTAGTCAATCCCATGTAGTTATATGAGTCCCTTTTATTTGTTTCCTGCCTTCTTGATGTAACACTGCTTCTCATCCTTTTTTATGATCTTTCGTAAAATTTTTCTCATTCCTTGTCTAAGAATTATTTTAATGGTTCTCTAAGCCCTATGAAAGTAAACTATAATTAATCTATGATTTGATATTTATCACCATTTGACCTAGCTTGATACATAAAAACTAGGAACCAATTGTAGTAATTATATGTGCATCTTCTTCCCTTTCACGTAGAGGAGTTGTTGGTCTCCTCTTGGAATGCTTGTTTCTCCTTTGTTCTTGATCTTCTTTTCCTCTTCCACGAGAGAGGCTTTGATGTCCACAAGTTTCAGCTTTGGCATGTTGATTAATGTGATAGACACATTATCAAATTCAGGTGGAAGACTTTTGAGAAGCACTCCAATGAAAATGTCTTCATCCATCTTTAAGTTGATTCCTGCAAGTTGTGTCAACAAGCTTTCCCTTTAATTCAAATGAGTTGCAAGTGAGGTATTACTTTGCATGTCGAGCCTAAAAAATTCAATTGGTAAACCATATTTTGAGGATTTGGAATGAGCTCCAAATAAGGTTTCTAATCAATCTCATGTTGCATAAGAGGTTTCACAATCATCAACATGATGAATGTAGCTGTCATCAAAGTCGAGCTTGATAATAGCTTGAGCCTTATCATCATTTTTATCCCATATAACTGAAAGTGCAGCTTCCCTTGGTTTCTTCTCTTGACCACTTGTGATTGACCACAAGACTTTCTTCATTAGGATCAATTTGATCCTAGTTTTCCATGTATGGAATCCAACAACATTGAATCGGGATGTCAGTGAATCCTTGCCCATTTTGAGATTGCAAGATTAGCAGCAAATCAGCTCCAAACAATTCTAGTTTCAGTTGAGCACAAGTAAGAATCACTAGGTGATTAGTATCAAGAGATAATAGGCAATTTAGTGACTATGATGCCCTTGAAGTTGGAATCTTCAAGATCTGATGCAAGTTTGAGTCTTCCCCTCCTTGATTTGATGCTAGAGTTGTAAAAAAAATCAGTTTTGATTAGAGATAAACTTGATTGTGTTAATTGACATTAGTGCTAAAAGCACTAGATGAGTGTCAATGGACACGGTTTCTTGAAATGCTTGAGAATCTTGTTAAGATCTTCTCTCCTTGCTAGTAAATGACTTGAATGCTTGCTAAAGATTGAGTGTTGGAGTATATTAGAGATTCAGTGACTTGATTTGAGCCATAGGAGTGAGAGAAGGAAGTAAAACAAGAGCTTGAAGCTTGATAGCTATGGAGTTTGCATTACGGTTTTAGGGGGTAGCCTGGTTTTTCACCTCCTGTGAGCTAAATACTTGATCATTTCTAAAACTTTGTTGATAGCAATGAAGCTTAGGAAGTAGGCTATCAAAGCCCTATGATGCTCATCAGCATCACGACGTGTATAGGCAGAATTCGACGTACGAACAATAGAAGATGCAATCTGGACAACGTGCTTTTGCAGGCACAATGCTGGAGCAGAGAGGCAGCAATGTTGGGCTTTGAAGCGATAGGGAGGAGCTCCTAGAGAAAAGGAAGAGTTATCTAGAAGAAAGTACAAGTTGAAATGGCATGGTTTGAGAGATTCAAGCCCTCCATTGAAGGTGGATAGTATTGAGAAATGTGCAATCACATCCACCATAGCCTCTTTTTATGGGACAAACAAGGCAAAGAAACAGATTGTAAATAAAGCTTTAGACTAGGTCATGTATGCACGGTTTATTAAAACCACGATTGTTGAATGCCATGGTCCATTTCCACCTATCTCCACCTACCAATGCCACCTACTGTAAGCCTATAAAAGGCACTCATCCCCACACTCATTGAATCAGTCATTATCAATCAGTTGTACTTGCATTATGCTTGGATAATATTAATTGTTCTTCCTTGTCAATGCTTCTGTCTCATTATGATTGTCTATTTGCTCATCAGTGATCCTCCATAGCATGCGTTCTCAATATTTTAACATGGTATCAGAGCGGGTTTTAAGTCAGTGAGTCATCAAGCCACTAATTGAGTCATTTCAGTTTGAATTTCTGTCTCCCTCCACTTTTCCTTGGATCTCTCACCTGCCTCTATAGCTACTTACCTTCAGTGGAGGACTTGAAGCTCCCAATCTAGGCCATTTCAGCTCATGCTTCCTTCTGGGCAAACCTTCCCTGACTCTAGGGGATCCTCCCTATCACTTCAAAGCCCAACATTGCTGCTTCTCTACTCCAGCATTGCGCCTGCAATAGATTGCTATCCAGTTTGCGCCATTTGCAGTTTGTACTATCGATTCAACCTACACGTGCATCGATGCTACCCATGACCATAGGGCAATTGAAGCCACACAAACACTCTATCTCCAACTCAGAGGGTTTGTAAAATGATTGACTCTACATGCTGCAATAAGAAAAAAATGAGTTGCATGTCAAAACCCTAAAGAGGGCAGCCATAGCTATCAAGCTTCAAGCTCTTGTTTTACTTCCTTCTCTCAGTCTTGTGGCTCAAATCAAGTCACTGAATCTCTAATCTACTCTAGCACTTAGCCTTCAGCAAGCATTCAAGTTATTTACTAGCAATGAGAGAAGATCTTAACAAGATTCTCAAGCATTTCAAGGAACAACGTCCATTGATACTCATCTAGTGCTTTTAGCACTAATGTCATTTAACACAATCAGCTTTGCCTCTAATCAAAACTGATTTTTTTGCAACTCCAGCGTCAAATCAAGGAGGGGAAGACTCGGACTTGCATGAGATCTTGAAGATTCCAACTTCAAGGACATCATAGTCACTAAATTGCCTAGTATCTCTTGATACTAATCACCTAGTGGTTCTTAGCACTTGTGCTCAACTGAAACTGGGAATTATTTGGAGATGATTTTTTGTTGATCTTGCAAATCTCAAAATGGGCAAGGATTCACCGACATCCTGATTCAATGGTGTTGGATTCCATACATGGCAAACTAGGATCAAATTGATCCTAATGAAGAAAGGCTTGTGGCCAATCACAAGTGGTCAAGAGAAGAAACCAAGGGAAGATGCACTTTCAGTTGTATGGGATAAAAATGATGATAAGGCTCAAGCTATTATCAAGCTCCAACTTGATGACAACTACATTCATCATGTTGATGATTGTGAAACCTCTTACGCGACATGGGATCGATTAGAAACCTTATTTGGAACTCATTCCAAATCCTCAAAATATGGTTTACTAATTGAATTTTTTAGGCTCGACATGCAAAGTAATACCTCACTTGCAACTCATTTGAATTATATGGAAAGCTTGTTGACACAACTTGCAGGAATCAACTTGAAGATGGATGTGTTGAGATATCGAGCTCCACTCTGATACGCCAGGGTGACCGTTGTGTATTTATGTCACCGACTTGTCAGTTGCAGACGCGGTTGGTACACCGCCCATGAATAATAGCTACATGATAGGTATCCTTATCTACTCTAGTTCGTGGCTCAGTTAGTATGCCACCTTAGTTAGTTGAGTTTGGTTTGAGACCCATATATAGGGTTCTTCTATTTCTTTGTACGAGAGTTCTTTTGGCTTACACAACTAGGAAGAGGAAAACTGTTTTCAGCCTCCACCCTTGTGTGTATTCCCCCATTGTGCACGCAAGAAAGCTACAAGTGAGACTCCTTCCTTCTGTCCCACAATCTTGACATGGTATCAGAGCCTTGTTCGTGGTAAGGAGCTCAAGAAATCAAGCCAAGCTCGCGGTGTTCTGGTAAGAGGAGCAGTGTTGCTTTCATTTTCTGTTTTGGGAGCATATCTCGGCAGGTAGCATAGCCAGAAATTGCAAGAGTGCATTGTCTCAGGTTGAGACGCCCTTCGCAGTGAAGCAAGAGGGCAGTATATGCTGCGAGAGAGGGCTTTAGCTCCTGGCGACCCTGTTTTTTTTATTTGAGGCCATTTCGGGGCCTGTTTTGGAGGCGGAAGTTTTCTGCACGCACTCAGGAAAAGGCCCAGTTTTATGCTGTGCGACCACTGTTCTACAGGTTGGTGAAAAGTTACCACAGATATTGCATCGTATGCTCGTGTGCAGAGACATTGGGAGTTACAGAATCATCCTTGGTTCCTGTGTATGCAAAATCGTCACTAGGAAGTGACTGTGTGGTTAAATACCACTTTCGTCAGTTTTGCAGATTTGCCCTTGTGAGGCTGAAGCTGTGTTCTTTGTAGACAGAATTTTTTGCAGTGTTCTGTAATGGCGTCTGATTCTCTCTCACAGATTGTCACTGAAAAGCTTGACAAGAACAACTTCCAAGCATGGAAGTTTAGAATGACAAATTTCCTTATGGGAAAAGGATATTAGGAATTTGTTGCAGGAAATGAAGAAAAACCAGTTCTTCCTGATGTTCCCAATCAACAGCAAATGCAGGCATTCAAATCATGGCATGAGAGAGCCAGGAAAGTTATGTACTGGCTGTCTATGAGTATTTCAGACTCTATGATTGTGCATATTCAGGATGCAAGTACGCCAAAGGAGGCATGGGATACTTTGTCAAAAATGTATAGCACAAATACGCAAGCCAGGAAAATGCAGCTCAAGCAAGAGTTGCACAATGTGCAAGGAGAAAGTATGAGCATCAATGACTACCACATGAAGGTGAAGAAGATTGCAGATGCACTTGCTTCCATTGGGTCGCCAGTGGAAGATGATGATTTAGTCTCAGTGACCGTGAATGGTCTAGGAAAGGATTATGCACAGTTCCGAACATCCATTTCCGTCCGTGAAAGATTTCCTGATTTTGAGGAGTTGATTGCTCTTCTAATTTCTGAGGAGCAGAGAAATGGTGGTGCATCTTCTTCAGGAGGAACTTCAAAAGAAGCTGTCTTCTACTCAAATGCTGGAAGAGGTAGAGGCAGAGGTAGAGGAGGCCGATATGGAGGCTGTGATAGAAATCAGAATATGCAGCAAACTCAAGAAAACCAGTCCTATGGAGGAGGATGTGGTAACTCTAGAGGCAGGGGGAGCCAAAGAGGTCGTGGTGGATGGCAAAGAGGCCAAAATGCAAACAGTAATGTTGAATGCTACTACTGTGGTAAAATGGGTCATATGGCTAAAGACTGCTATAAAAAGCAGAATGACATCATGAATGGAAAACTGCAACAAGGGAATTATGCATCTTCTAGTAGACAGAGTGATGACAGAAGTGAGCATTTGTTTATGGTGCAGCACATGAACAATTCTGTGACAAGTGCAGAAGAAAGCAATGATGTATGGTATGTTGACTCAGGTGCATCAAACCACATGACAGGTCATGCAGAATGGATGGAGGATGCAAAGAAAATGGAAAAACCAGGATTTGTGGAGACTGGTGATGATACTGCACATCCTATTGTGCAGATTGGAAAAATTCCTTTGTCTATGCAGGATGGGAAAAAGAAATACATGTCCGATGTATTTCATGTCCCGAATATCACCAAGAATCTGGTTTCTGTTGGTCAAATGGTTGAGCAGGGCTTGCAGGTCAGATTTAATCCTCATGGATGCTTTGTTGAGGATATGAAAAATAAAGGTCGCTTGATAGCAAAAGGAAAGAAGAAGGGCATAATGTTTACATTGGATACTGACATGTCTGAATTGAGTGCAGCAATGTTTGCACATGGGACCGGTGTAGTTGCAGATATTGATATCTGGCATAAATGCATTGGTCATGTTAATATACAGCAACTTAAATCAATGCAGGCCCAAAATATTGTTGCAGGATTGCCTAAATTCAAGGTTGCAGAAATGCATAAGGTATGTGAAGCCTGTCAGTTTGGAAAACAGGCAAGGAAACCATTTCCTAGACATGTTCAAGAGAGTAAGAAGCCATTGGAATTAATCCACTCTGATGTGTGGACTACTAAAGCTGCATCTCTTGGAGGCTGTCATTATTTTGTCAGTTTTATTGATGACTATAGCAGAAAAGTTTGGGTGTATTTTATGAAAAAGAAAAGTGAAGTTTTTGGGCATTTCAAAACTCTTAAAGCTATGGTTGAAAAAGAAACAAGCCTGCAAGTAAAATGCCTAAGGTCAGATGGAGGGGGAGAGTACCTCTCAAATGAGTTTGCAAGGTTCTTGCAGGAGCATGGCATAAAGCAGCAATATTCATGTAGTCATACCCCACAACAAAATGGAATTGCAGAAAGGAAAAACAGGCATATTGGAGAGGTATCTCGTGCCATGCTCAATGAAAAAGACGTGCCAGATTTTTATTGGGCTGAGGCAGTTGCTACAACAGTCTACATAATGAACAGGACTCCCACTGCAGCAATACATGGGATGACTCCAGAGGAGAAATATACTGGTAGGAAACCAGATATTTCTCATTTAAAATTTTTTGGTTGCATTGCCTATGTACATGTGCCAGATGAGTTGAGATCCAAGTTGGATCCGAAAGCTGAGAAGTGCATCTTTATTGGTTACTCTCTGCAGCAAAAAGGGTATAGATGCTATAACCCTTCTACTCGTAAGTTTACAGTGAGCAGAGATGTTGTTTTGGATGAGATGAGTTGATGATGTAGATGCACAAAATGGTAATGCTGCATAGAATTCACAGCAGCAGTCACAAAATATTAGTGGACCTGGAGCGTCCTCTAGCAGTGGTTCACATTCTTCACCATGGACAGGCAGATTGAGATTAAGAGAATCTTCTCAAAGCAATGCAGATAGTGGTATGCAGGTATCACGAAAAGGAAAAGAGAAGGTTGATCAGCCCATGTTTGATGTGAATGCAGGTTACTCTTATGTGGATGGTGAATCCAGTGGCTCAGAATAGAGCATTGATGATGAGTTGGGTATTCCTTCTATTGTTACACCTGGAGTAAGGAAGACCAGGGATGTTTTGAGAGCACTTGGGAGTGAACCTACTTTGCGCAGGTCTACGAGAGCTAGGTATCCTATCGATAGGCTGAAATATGATGGATTTACAGCCATTCACTATGCATATATGGTCAAAGTGATACAGGAACTAGAACCCACTTCTTTTGAGCAAGCCATGGGAAAAGAAAAATGGGAGAAAGCCATGGATGAAGAAATGGATGCCTTGGAAGCAAATGCTACATGGAAATTGGTACCTTTGCCTAAAGGTAAGAATGCAATTGGCTGTAAGTGGGTTTATAAGGTGAAGCACAATGCAGATGGTTCTGTGAACAGATACAAGGCAAGATTAGTAGTCAAGGGGTATGCACAAACATATGGCATTGATTATGAAGAAACATTCAGTCCGGTTGCAAGGATGGCAACCGTAAGAGCAGTCATTGCTATGGCTGCATCAAAGGGATGGTCTTTACATCAGATGGATGTAAAGAATGCCTTCTTGCATGGTGATTTGCAAGAAGAGGTCTATATGGAGCAGCCACCAGGTTATGTGCATGCTGTTCACCTTGAGTTTGTTTGCAGGTTGAAGAAAGCCTTGTATGGCTTCAAGCAAGCACCTAGAGCATGGTCTGACAAGATAGGATAGTATCTTGTCACTATTGGCTTTCAGATTTCCAAGGCAGATTTCTCACTTTATATGAGAAAAACAGAGAAAGATATTATGCTGCTTGTCATTTATGTTGATGATTTGATTATGGCAGGTGACAGTGATGAAGATATCCTTCATGTGAAAATGCTATTGAAGCAAAACTTTGAGATGAAGGATTTGGGAGAGCTGCGTTATTTCTTGGGCATTGAGGTAATTAGATCACCAAGTGGGATACAGCTCTTGCAGAGGCAGTATGGATTGGACATGCTGTCCAAATATGGGATGACAGGCTGTAAGCCTATTTCAGTTCCTTTGGAGCAGAATGTGAAGTTGAGCGCAGATGCAGGTGAGCGTCTGGAAGACCCTACTATGTACAGACGCATAGTAGGAAGTTTGATTTATATGACTATTACCAGGCTAGATTTGAGCTATGCTGTTGGATTGGTAAGTCAGTTTATGCAGGCTCCAAGGAAATCGCATTTGGATGCGGCTAGACGCATACTCAGGTATGTGAAGTCCACATTGCAGTATGGACTATTTTATGAGACTGGGGTTCAGATACAGCTGCATGGATACACTGATGCTGATTGGGCTGGTAGTATTTCTGATAGACGATCTACCAGTGGATATGTGTTCTCTTTTGGGAGTGCTGCAGTCACTTGGAGCAGCAAGAAACAGCCTACAGTTGCCTTGTCGAGCACAGAGGCTGAGTACAGGGGTGCAGCAATGGCTGCATGTGAGGTAGCTTGGTTGCATAAGCTACTTTATGATATGTATCAGTCTACAGATGGGCCAGTTGTCATTGATTGTGACAACATGAGTAGTATACACTTGGCAAATAACCCAGTCTATCATGCTAGAACAAAGCACATTGAGGTGCATTATCACTATGTGCGAGAGAGGGTTTTACTAGGTCTTATTGATCTAGTTTATGTCAGCACAGAGGATCAGGTAGCTGACATATTCACGAAGGCATTGGGCGCAGAGAAGCTGCGCAAGTTCAGAGACCTGCTTGGTGTGCAGGAATTGGGATTGAGCTCGAGGGGGAGTGTTGAGATATGGAGCTCCACTCATGATAGGCCAGGGTGACCGTTGTGTATTTATGTCATCGACTTGTCAGTTGCAGACGCGGTTGGTACACCGCCCATGAATAATAGCTACATGATAGGTATACTTATCTACTCTAGTTCGTGGCTCAGTTAGTATGCCACCTTAGTTAGTTGAGTTTGGTTTGAGACCCATATATAGGGTTCTTCTATTTCTTTGTACGAGAGTTCTTTTGGCTTACACAACTAAGAAGAGGAAAACCATTTTCAACCTCCACCCTTGTGTGTATTCCCCCATTGTGCAAGCAAGAAAGCTACAAGTGAGACTCCTTCCTTCACTCCCACAATCTTGACAGGATGAAGACATTTGCATTAGAGTGCTTCTCAAAATCCTTCCACCTGAATTTGATAATGTGTCTACCACATTAATCAACATGCCAAAGCCGAAGCTTCTGGAAATCAAAGCCTCTCTCCTGGAAGAGGAAAAGAAGGTCAAGAAAAAAGGAGAAACAAGCATCCCAAGAGGAGACCAACAACTCCTCTATGTGAAAGGGAAGAAGAGCGTAGTCTGTGACTTTTGTAAGAAACCTGGGCATATTGAGAAATTCTGCTATGCTAAGAAAAAGTCTCAAAGACCATATCTTGCTACAGTCAAAGAAGATGAACACAACATTGAAGAAGAAGGAGAAGAAGAAACCCAAGATCAAAAGGATAAGACTCACCAGTCCCTCTTTTGTAGCTCATTTTCTAATGATAGACTGTTTTAAAGTTCAACATGTGGACTTGCCTTATGTTCCCACCATAAGCTCCTAAAACTCCTCATGTAGCCTATGCACACTACAGTCTCTACACACTTAGTGAGGCCTTGTAACAGCCTCTAGCTTTGTATGGTTGTTTTTTCTTCCATGTCTACACTTAGCAAGGTTCTACTCACGACAACCTCTATATACTTAGTGTCTTTTATAGTTGTGATTGAGGAGGGTTGTTGAGAAATGTGCAATCACATCCACCATAGCCTCTTTGTATGGGACAAACAAGGTAAAGAAACGAGATTGCAAATAAAGCTTTAGACTAGGTCATGTATGCACGGTTTATTAAAACCACAGTTGTTGAATACCATGGTCCATTTCCACCTATCTCCACCTACCAATGCCACCTACTATAAGCCTATAAAAGGCACTCATCCCCACACTCATTGCATCAGTCATTATCAATCAGTTGTACTTGCATTATGCTTGGATAATATTAATTGTTCTTCCTTGTCAATGCTTCTGTCTCATTATGATTGTCTATTTGCTCATCAGTGATCCTCCATAGCATGCATTCTTAGTATTTTAACAGGTAGCTATGGAGGTAGGTGAGAGATTCATAGAAAAGTAGAGGGAGCCATAAATTCAAACTGGAATGACTCAATTAGTGGCCTGATGACTCATTGACTTAAAACCCACTCTGATACCATGTTAAAATACTGAGAATGCATGTTATGGAGGATCATTGATGAGAAAATAGACAATCATAATGAGGCAGAAGCATTGACAAGGAAGAACAACTAATATTATCCAAGCATAATGCAAGTACAATTGATTGATAATGATGAATGATAGAATGAGTGTGGGGATGAGTGCCTTTTATAGGCTTACAGTAGGTGGTATTGGTAGATGGAGATAGGTGGAAAGGGACCATGGTATTCAACAGACGTGGTTTTAATAAACCGTGCATACATGACCTAGTCTAAGGCTTTACTTGCACTTTGTTTCTTTGCCTTGTTTGTTCCATACAAAGAGGCTATGGTGGATGTGATTGCACATTTCTCAACAACCTTGGCACAATAGCTCATCTTTTGAAAAGATGGCAAGATCCATGCACAAGAAACAGGATTGCCTCTTACTTTGAATATTGGAAAGGGATGTATGCATAAGTTGTTGGAAGACTTGTCTATCCAAAATGCTTATGTGGCTATATATGCTTCTACTTTTGGACTACCGTTGGATAGAATGCATGGCCAAGTGATGGTTGGTTTAAAGGCTACAATATGGACATATGCTTTGCATGAAGCAAAATAGAAAAGTTAGTGATAGTGAAATATCTCATGCAAGGCAAGAAATTGGTGACATAACTGATTGGGGATCATCGGTAGATGAATATTCAATGGATGCATATTCAGCAAAAGGGCAGAACATGGATGTACTTGTGGAAGAGAAACAGAAGAGAGATGAAAATAATACATGGATATCCAAGGAAGTGACAAGAAGAAGTTTGGATTTGTCTAAAGCTGCAAATCAGCCACCTCCCAAGCATGTTATGAAAGAGATTGGTCAGGTGCAAAAACAAGATAGCAAGAAACACGAGGGCAAACATCTAGGATATAAGTTGCAATTTAATATTAAGATAACCACAGATACCTTGGAAGATCCTATATTGGAAGAGTTAGCCATTGCATCTATAGATTTTCTTCATGCATCTGAAGAGGTTTGTGAAGATCATGTTTTACTTGATGCAAGGACTCAAAGTGAGATTGATGACTTGTTGGATACATATGATTTGCAGGATAAACTTATCATTTTTGAGATATTTCATGAGCTCGAGGATATGCCTTTAGAGGATATTAGATGTAATGCTCCACAATTGGAAAATGTTTTGGATGCGTTGTCAGAGGCCTTGATATGCAACTCTAAGTCTATGCTTCAAGATATGGATTGCTTCACTATTTTTGGTGATGGTGAGAATGTGTTGGATGCAAGTGAGGCTCACTTTATGTTTGATGTGGTACTGAATTTCCAGTATAAGTAGATTTCTATGTGCTTGACTTTGAAAGAGCAGGCATGATACTATGATTTTGTTGATGTGTGTATTGATAGCATGTATATGGAGATTCAACAACCTCTAGTGTATGATACACACCCATGCCTTATGACCCTAGAGGGGATACTAGGTATGGCTCAAGAGTTATACAAATGCTGAGTATTTTGATCTATGATCTTTGACCCGGATGGTGCACTTGTGTCACATACGAAAGGATGTGTAGGTTCAGAGGGGGTGGATGTCATGCCGCTACATAGACAAAGTGTGAAAAACTCTGGAGTGCATCATCATCTGAATTTCTTATTGATCTAGAGAGTCAATGTCATTTGAGTCATTAGTGCTAGTGTCTTGGCATGGATGGTCCCAAAATACAAGATTTTTGGACAATTTTAGACAATTTTTGATATTTTAGATATTAATTAGTGTAAATATCTTAAAAAAGATAAGGAAAATTCTAGAATAGGTGGCATGCAAAAAACAAGTTACTTTTTTAGCCAGTTTTGGATTTTTCATGAAAAAGAAAGATGGGCAAAATTGCACGCATCCTGATCGTAGTTGAAAGGTAGTAAACAACACTTTGAAGTGGGAGAAGAAGAAGGAGTTAACTGGGAGAATCCTGAACAAGTGTCCTAGGGGTTCATCCCCCTTTTGGAGCCATCAAATTTGGGTTCCGATCAACAGAGAGGAAGCTGTTGTTTTGATGCACATTTTTGGTCTACGAGGGAGCTCTAGGAGATCTAATGCTTGGAGATTGTTTCGGAGTAGTGCCAGACAAGGAACTTCAGGTTCTGTCAATACATAATGATTTGATTCATTATGCTTTGTGTTTTATCGTGTTTACATCTTGTCTACTATTTTTCTTCTCTTCCATCTCCTATCATCTATTTCCTTCTATCTCTGATCCCTGGTGGATACAACCTTTCAACAAAAAAACCCAGGCTACAACAACGTTGAGAATTAGGATCACAAATTACCTTAAAAAAACTAGCATTGGAGATCATGCAAGGAAGTGAAACAAAAGTACACCCAAGAAGCAGTCCTCAAGGTGAATGACCAAATATTCTTAAGGAAGGTATTAACTACCCTAATCAAAAACCACTTGCCATAGTCGCCCCTCTAATCACATAAAGTAAGAAGTTTTCAACATGAGTCTAGAGAATAAGCTCTTAGGTGGGGGAGGCCACATTGGGCTACCTCACCTTGGGTTGTCAAAGGCTATGTCTTAGTAGTTGCCTCATAGTTGCAACTAAATCTCCCATGTGTTTGGTTTTGTTCCAAATGCAATCTCGAGTGAAATCCCCTGCTTACCATAAACAAAATTGTGGTTATTCTTCTTCTTATTCTTGGTTCTTTCCTTCACCACCATGAGGGTATTAGGATATCTCATGCAATTTCCCTTGCAATTTCATTGATAACTCTTCATCAAGTATTACATCACTAGCTAAAGATAATGACTCCTTAATACATGAAATTCTTTTGCTAATGACTCGTATGGTAGCTTGCTTAAAGCCAAAGCAATAAGAAGACCAATTTCCATGCTAGCCCTGATAGTGAATAAATTATCTTAAAGACCCTTCACCTTCATGAGAAAGGTTTTGCTAGATTGCCCATGTGTGTAATCAAAGGTTGTAACTTGCTCTAAAGTTGAGTTTAAAGAGTAATGGCACAAAAAGAAGAACTCCATTGATAAAGCTATTGGAACACTTCCCAAACCTCATAACATATTTCAAAGATTGAACAATGGAGGTTTACCTATGAAATAAGGGTCATGAACTATGGCAATTACCTTTGTAGTAGCATTCATGAACAATGTAGTAAAAGTCTTCATGTCCCTCTTTTCCCACTCTTCAAGTGACTCTAGAAACTTCTCTTCTTGGCTATTTGTCATATGTTTATGTTGCTTTAAGTTAGGTTCCACACATGAAACAATGCTTTCCCAAATTCTTGCACACAATCCATGGCTTCATTTTTAGCTTTTAATGAGAATAGTAAGGGTTATCATGTCAAGAATCGCGTGGTGGGGGGCTTGCTCAAGATGCTGCACCGAACACACACAGAATGCACAAGGAGAAGCTCACTCAAGAGACAAGAAGAGAGATGGAGGCCAAAACGCTTTCTTGCTGGTTTCTTCTTCTTCTTCCACACTCTTTACAATGTACACAAAGTATAGATAAGATACAACATAAAGGAAAGTGTCCTACTAAGTCAAGCAATGCATAACCGACTACACTAATCGACTGGCGCTGTAACTATGCCAGCTGTAAATAGGTGTAACAACCTGAATATAATAAGTAATGAGTCAGTGGCCATGTGAGAGTCATAATGACCACCGATGTGCTAAGTGTAGATGTGTGGACCCATCTAACTAGGCGGTCCATCATCAATGTCCGCATGTGTTGAGCTTGTCATCTCAATACTCCCCCTCAAGCTCAACTGCATCTCTGCAACTCCAAGTAAGCTTCGAAACTTTTGAATCTTCTCTGTAACCAATGCCTTCATGAAGATGTCAGCTATCTGATCCTGTGTGCTGACATACACCAAGTCAATCTCACCTGCTAGTACCTTCTCTCTCACAAAGTGGTAGTGTACCTCAATATGTTTTGTCCTGGCATGGAACACAAGGTTCCTAGCCAACTGTATACTGCTCATATTGTCACAATAAATGACAACTGGACCTTCCACCTGCACATCCAAATCAGCCATTAACTTTTGTAGCCATACTACCTCACATGCTGCAACAACAGCACCTCTATACTCAGCCTCTGTACTTGAAAAGCAACTGTAGATTGCTTTTTGCTGCTCCAAGCAACTGCTGCACTACCAAGAGAGAACATGTATCCACTGGTAGATCTTCTATTAGACATACTACCAGCCCAATCTGCATCTGTGTATCCAAACACCTGTACATCTGTATCCAAACACCTGTACACCTGTACACCTGTACAATCACTACAGACTTTTTACCATGCCTGTAAACATACAAGTTAGCATCTGAGGCACATCTTTTGAAGTTTAGGTTTAAAAAGGACCTATCTATCCGCTGGTACCATGCTCTGGGGGCTTGTTTCAGCCCATACAATGCCTTCTTCAGTTTACACACTTTGTTCTCAGAATGGGGGGCCTCAAACCCTGGTGGCTGAGCCACGTACACCTCCTCCTTGAGGTCACCATTTAAGAACGCTGACTTAACATCCATTTGGTACACTGGCCACTTCTTGTGGGCAGCCACTGCAAGTACTGTGCGAATAGTGGTCATTCTGGCAGTTGGGGCAAATGACTCTTGAAAATCAAACCCTTCAACTTGTGAAAATCCTTGGGCAACCAGTCTAGCTTTGTACTTTTCTAAGGTACCATCAGCCTTGTACTTTACCTTCCAGATCCACTTGGTGCCAATAACCTTCCGCTTTGCTGGTCGATCCACTAGCTCCCAAGTGTCATTCTTCATTATGCTGTCATACTCCGCCTGCATAGCAGCCTTCCATGATGGATCTGCAAGTGCTTCTTCTAAGTCAGTTGGCTCCTTTACTTCTCTCATAATCTCAACCATCAAGGCCATATTGACTATGTGAGCAGAAGCCCTCCTTTGCTCCTCTATTCTCTGAGACCTCCTTGGTCTGTCTGCCTTCTCCTCAACAGATGCAGGCATAGGATTATTGTGGTCATAGAGCTGCTTCACCCAGCGCGGCAATGGCTTTTTCGGTGGGGTGATGTCAGGTTGGTGAACTTTTTCCTCATCATCTGAAGATGATGCTTCCTCCTCCTTAAGGATAGGGATAGCTCTCGGGACAGGTTCATAGTGGACTACTTCTTCGCTTGATGATAAAGTGGAAGAACTTGCCTTCTCCTCCTCCACTGTATGCGGCTCCTCCTTGAACACCACATCACGGCTCGCAATGATCTTCTTTGCCTCTTGGTCATATAATTTGTAAGCCTTCTGCTCATCACTATAACCCAAGAAGATACATTTTCTGCTTTTTGGTTGTAACTTGTTTCTCTTCTCATCTGGAACATGTGCATAACATTCACATCCAAAAATTCTGAAATGTGAGACAGATGGTTTCTTACCAGTGTAAGCCTCATGAGGTGTTTTTCCCTTGAGAGCCTTTGTATAGCTCCGATTTAGAATGTAGACTGCAGTATTAACAGCTTCAGCCCAAAAATGGTTAGGCAATCCCTTGCCCTTTAGCATGCATCTTGCCATCTCCACAATGGTGCGATTCCTGCGTTCCACAACACCGTTCTGCTGAGGTGTGTGAGGCGTCGTCAATTGATGCTTGATCCCTTTGCTCTTGCAAAAGCCTTCAAACTCCTTTGAGTTGAACTCACCACCACCATCTATTCTAAATTTCTTCACACTTTTCCTGTTTCATTCTCAACAAGTATTAGCCATTCTTTAAACTTACCAAAAGCTTGAGCCTTATCACGAAGGAAGTACACCCACATCTTCCTACTGTAGTCGTCGACAATCAACATAAAATAAGAAGATCCCCCCAAGGCCTGTGTAGGCATCTTACCACACAAGTCAGCATGCACCAACTCTAGAGGACCCTGTGCTCTATTCTTGCTTTCTTGTGGAAATGCCTTTCTCTGTTGCTTGCCCATCATACAAGCTTCACATGGTTCCTTCAATTCAGTTATTGTAGGTAGGTGAGCAACCATACCTTGCTTTTGCATCTCCTTCAATACTGCAAATCCGATGTGTCCAAACCTTTCATGCCAAAGCTTACTTGTGCCCACTCCAGCGGTGACTGTAAGAGCACTTAGCTCATACAGGTTGTTCCTTCTTTCTCCTTTGCCAACAATTGTGCCAGCACTATCAATAATTTCTGCACCTGTCTTCTTGAACCTCACTTCATGACCAAGATCAGTTATGGCAGCAACTGATAAGAGATTTCTCCTGATTTCGGGAACATACAACACATTTGAAAGCTTTTTGACTTAGCAAATGGTATG